>NC_136511.1:79624193-79809193 GCF_053919585.1 Euprymna scolopes | reverse complement strand
TAGAAAGCTGATAGGCTACCTAAAATCCTCAACATATATAAAAACGAGAAACAACCACAGAATTCGCGCATAAGACTAACGAATCCTATAGTGGATGAAACGCCGAATATTCAGTGTAGCTTAATCGCCATATATATTTTATAAATTACTATATATATATATATATATATATATATATATATATATATATATATATATATATATATATACAAGTATATATATATATATGTCAGGTTTTCATATGCAGTTGTACATATTGAATGGTTTCTACTCTTTTCTATATATGTGTGTATACTAATATATATATATATATATATATATATATATATATATATATATATATATATATATATATATATTGATAAAGCCAAGCAGGTGTATATGTATATTCTCATTTTATTCAGATACCATTTATTCAGATACCTTTGCGTGGTTTGACCTCCGTCCATCTATATATATATAAAAGCGAAAATGTATGTATGTATGTACGTACCTACGTACGTATGTATGTATGTGTGTATGTTTGTATGTCTGCTAAAAACTTTTGACGGACAGAACAAAAGTTCACAAACTTGGTCTTATATGAAAGCGCCACTCTCCGGGCTACAAATATCGAAAAATTGGTCAAAAGGACTATCAGATGTGGGTCAGCTGATCGATTTTCTGCAAAGGGGGGGGGGAAGTGACATTTTAATGTTCAACATTACATATTTTTAAATCGATTGATAAGTGCCCTCCAAAAAAACCTTGTATTTAAAACCCGCTGAGTCATGCCACGTGATCTTGACGCCTGCAAGCTGTAATGGCAGTCTGTATTTAAAAACATTGTTGTTATCGGTAAAAAATATAGCACTCATACAAATTAAACTATGAACTTCTACGCTATAACAACGTTACCAAAGTTAAAAATAGTAAAGTCTGAGACTTAAAAAAAATAATACGCAAAAATGATAAGTAAATAAAAAAAATATGCTTAAAAATATTTGGCTTTGAGACGATCGATGCCTGTTTGCACAACAAAACAAAACAAAAAAGAACGGCCATTTTCTTTTTTATATTAGTAACACTATGACCTAATTCTATTGAGAGGGAGGAAGGTGGGAGGCATGAGTTAATCAGCGTTTGTTTCACTACAACCTATTTTAATATAATACGAAATGAGAGTTAATGGATTTGGTAGTATAAATCCTTCTTATATTCGAGTTTTCTTAGTGGGAGTTGGGGCGAAAGATGAGACGACTTGAATTCTAAGAACAGATACTAAACTTTGATCTAAACCAAAAGACCAGGTAACCGTCTTATACAGCTAAATTTTCTGCATAGCATTATCTTCTATTAAAAAAGATGCATAATTTATATTTATCGATAAACTAAATTGAGACCAGATGTCATATTCCAAATATCACAGCTGAATTAAAAACATTATTAGTTAGAAGACCATCCTTATTTTCGATTGACGTTTGTTTCTCTAATGATTGACGTGCAAAGATTGGTCATTCTAAGATGGGTGACTACTTGGGATTACCAAATGACTTATGCAGATCACGAAAGTTAAGCAATACGTAGTCTGGTCATTCTAGGATGGGTGACTACTGGGGATTACCAAATGACTTATGCAGATCACTAAATTTAAGAAATATGTTGTCTGTTCATTATCAGATGGGTGACTACTTGGGATTACCAAATGATTTAAGCAGATCACTAAAGTTAAGCCATATCTGGTCTGGTCATTATCAGATGGGTGACTACTTGGTATTACCAAATGATTTAAGCAGATCACTAAAGTTAAGCCATATGTAGTCTGGTCATTATCAGATAGGTGACTACTTGGGATTAGCAAATGATTTATGCAGATCACTAAAGTTAAGCAATACGTAGTCTTGTCATTATGAAATGGGTGACTACTTGGGAATACAAAATGCTTAATGTAGATAACCAAAGTTAAGCAAGAATGATGTTCGTCAATATCAGATGGGTGACTACTTGGGATTACCAAATGATTTAAGCAGCTCACTAATCACTAGATTGTTATGATATGTATGTGACCTCCCTTGAATGTAGATTCATTGTTGAACACCATTATAATAATATACAATCATTGTTATAATATGCAAGTGATCTCCCTTGGATGTAGCTTCGTTGTTTAATACCATAAGAATAATATAATCTCACTGTTATAATATGAAAATGACCTCCCTTGGATTTAGCTTCGTTGTCAAAAGTGACCTCCCTTGGATGTAGCTTCATTGTCGAACACCATTAGAATAATATACAAACATTGTTATAATATGCAAATGACCTCCCTTGGATGTAGCTTCAATGTCGAATATCGTTAAAGGAGAGGGGATTATGTGGGTTAAATCATGAAAAACGATTGTCGAAATTAGTATCTTATCCAAGAATTATGAAAAGTTATTAAATGTAAATTATCTGATTGGTGTGTTTATAATGAAATAAACAGCCCGAATATTGTCTGGAAGTTAGTATTTTAGTAAGAGGAGGTCGATTATGCGGATTAAATAACAAACAATGACTGTCGAAATTAGTTACAGATCCAAGAATTATGAAAAAATGATTAAATGTGAGTCATTTGATTGGTGTGTTAGTAATGAAATAGACAGGCTAGAAGATGTATCAAATTTGTTATTTTTGTAAGAGAAACGGGATCGTGTCGGTTAATGAGTGGGGCGATTATTTGGGTTACTTTATTAAAAATAATTCTATTAATTAGTAACATATCCATGAATTATTAAAAATAGTAAAATGTGAGTAACTTGATAGGTGTGTTTGTAATGAAAAAAAAACAACAGCCATACAATGTCTGAATGACATTATTTTAGTAATAGGAGGTGGCGATAATGTGGATTAACTCTTGAAAAATTATTGTCGAGATTAGTAACATATCCAAGGATTATGAAAAATGAAGTTTTGGTTATTCAATTGGTGTGTTTATAATGAAATAAACAGCCCAGTTAATGTAGCAAATTTATGATTTTAGTAAGAATTGGGCGATTATACGTGCGCACTCATTAAATTTGATTGTCGAAATTTATAACATATCCAAGAATTATAAAAAAATGCTGAAATGTGAGGTATTTTATTGATGTGTTTGTAATGAAATAAATAGCCTAGAAATGATTCAAAGGTTTTATTTTAGTAAGAGGAGAGAGATTATGTGATTGAACTCAGAAAAAATTACGATTGAAATTAGCAACATATCCAAAAATTATGAAAAATGATGAAATGTGAGTTATTTGATTGGTATATTCGTAATGAAGTAGACATACCAGACAATTTATGGCAGTTATTATTTTAGCAAGAGGTGGCGATTTTTTGGGTTACTTCATTAAAAATAATCGTCGAAATTAGTAACATATCCAAGAATTAAGAAAAATTATATATTGTGAGTTACTTTGTCATACAATGTCTAAAAGTTATTATTTTAGAGATAGAATGGGGCGATAATGTGGATTTACTCATGAAAAATGATAGTAAAAATTGGTAACATACCATAGCCGATGTATCAAAGTTTCTTTTATTTTAGTAAGAGTTGAGGCAATATTGTAAGTTAAATCATGTGATATGGTGGTTGAAATCAGAAAAAACCCAAAGATTATGAAAAATGATGAAATGTGAGTTTTTTGGATGATGTGTTTGTAATGAAATACCAGCCAAGCCATTGTCTTAAAGTTATTATTTTAGACAGGTGAGCGATAATGTGGGTTAAATTGTCGAAATTTGTAACAATCCAAGAATTATGTGATTCAACGAGATACGTCAACATATATACTTACAGATTACCAGGAGTCACCTTCGATTCAATAAGATACATGCAAATGTATGCAAGCAGAATACATGGCCGCCTGGGATGTAATGAGATAGATGCAAATATATACTAGCAGAATACTTGGCGTTGCCTTGGATTTAATTATATTGATTGAAATATATACTAACAGAATACCTTGCGTCGCCCAGGATTGAATGAGATTGATTGAGATATATACTAGCAAAACACCCAGCGTTGCCCGGGATTAAATGAAATAGTTGAGAATATATATTAGCAAAATTCCTGGCATCGCTTGGGATTTGATGAGATAAATCTGTTGTATATTACCTGTCCTTGCATATACATGCTGTAAATAACCTACCCTAGGTAAGATACAATTAGTTCATATGTGTAATACCCGTCCTATGTAGGTAAAATATTCTTTTGCTCGAAATAGCAAATGATACATAAACATACAAAATTCCTCTCTCATAAGAATAAAAAATATATTACAAAATCAAATTCAATTTTTTTTTATTGTTTATACGGTCCCGGGAAACGCCGGGTATCCCCGCTAGTATGCTAATAAAGCCGAATTGTTTATAGGGAAGATATGCTTGAAATTATAACCGAGATGAAAAGCACCTATGAAGATGAAACAAACAGAAACGAACGAATTGACAGTGAAATCAGACTGAGAAAAATATATGAGTAAGTGTATGTGTATGTATATTGTTAATATGAAGTGAATTATGACGGTTACATTTCTTGCCTTTTCTGACATCTTTATAAGAAACATTTTCAAGCATGTTATTTTTTTCTAGTTATATGAGTTCAGTTTCTACAATGGCCCGAATAGAGCTCCACTTCGAATTAATTTGCAGCTGGAACATGTATCCAAATATGTAAGCAAAAATGTTTCATAAATAAAAGGATGATACTCTTACTCTCATTATTTTCTCTCTCTATATATATATATACACACAAACACACACACACACGCACGCACACACACACACACACACACATATATATATATATGTTTACTGTTTTGTGGGGGAAAGAATTCAAATAAAGTTCTCGATTACAAAAAAAACTTTTTCCATATAATAGCTTAATATTTATTTATTTTATTGTACAGAAGTTCAGGAACTTCAGTACAATTAAATAAATAAATATATGTGTGTATGTGTGTCTGTATATCTTAATTGTCTTATTTATAGCATTTTATTCTGCTTTATACATAATCAAAGTAAGAATTTTCAGAATTGTTTAAAAAATGCGCATATTAAAAATTCAGGTAAGTTTTAAAGTCTATAAAGAACACATTCTTTAAAGAACAAGATCACAAACGATCAGTAATTATTTTTTCATTCTTTAGATGTTTCGATAAGTATTGCTACATTTTTTTCTTACTAAAGTACTTTTGATTCTTTTTCATTTTTACATCTGGCAAACTCAAGCATTTGATCTTTCTAAAATGGATCCGGAGTTTTTACGATGTTTACTTTTAAAAGCTATTTTATACGCCTTGACTTTGTATCGGTATAAACTGTCATAAAATAATATAGTAATATATATATATATATATATATATATATATATATATATATATATATATATATATATACAGAGAAAGAGAAAGATAGATAGATAGATTTCAAACATTTGTTTTTCATGCAAAGCAACTTCGCCAGCATGTGTATAAATTACAGTGCATGTTTTTACAGATCCGTTTCGTTATGCAGAATCAATCGTTATTATCATGTCAATACTGATGCTTGTCGTGCATATAATCCTCAGAAAAATAGAAATTCTCTTCTCAGAAAATAATGCATGACAATATAATGCGGGAAAAACGAAAGAACATTTATTTGAGTATTCAACATCAACTTAACACACTGGAGCTTCTAATTAAAATAGATTGGTATACACAAAAAATGAAATATAATTGAAAAATAATATTTCACAGAAACATACATAAATATATATATATATATATATATATATATAACAGTTTATATAATCTTATGTCCATTTGACAGATCTGTTTCGTTTAGGAGGAAAAATCATTATATTATTACGCTTATCGCTCCGTCCGTTATCATGCTGTACATCCCTAAAAAAGGAAAGTGGAATATTCCAAAAAAACCTTGTCACCGTGAATAATATATATAAAAAAAAGTTGGTGTCGCTGTTGAGGCAAAGCTAATAAAAATGATTCGTCTTTCTTAGCCTTTTGGCTAAGATCAACGTGTAGTATCTTGTCTTCAGATGCTACATTTCAATTTCTTCTCTCTCAGTTGAATAGAGATCCTTTACGAATAAGACCATTTTTTCTCCACGTTAAAAGACGACTATGGTGTCTAAGTCTGTCCCATAGAAAGGTATTGTGAATAGGTACTATGTTTAATGTAACAAAGTTTTAATATGAAAAAAGTAACTGGAAAAAGTTATTTCTGATTTAATTATAAAATGCCCTGGAAATGTCACTTCTGATTTAATTATAAAATGCCCTGGAAAATGTCCGTTCTGATTTTTTTTTTGTTTACTTGCCTCCCCATAAGGGCGGAATTGGACATGAGGTCGGTTAAAAATTTAGGGGGAAACCAGCTCCCCAAAAGGGGGACTCTGATCAATAACAAAAATAAAAATTTTATCAGCAATGAAGAATTACTCCTCCAATAACAGAGAGCGAAAAAGGGGCGATTTAAGTCACTGGAATGCTGAAACTGATACTACACCCAGAAATTCATGTTGAAGCAATGGTTGTCTAATCCCTAACCATGTTAATGTTTATGTATTACTTGCGAAAAGCTGCTGAAACAGTTTATGATTAAACATTACTTTATTTCAAGTATATTTTAAGCAGTGGGTTACGGGATATGAAGTCAGTCCCGGAAATTATCCAAACCGTCTACGATTTAAACATTACTTTATTTCATGGTCCTGGATATGACCTTAAACTATATCCGATGGTTAGGGCCCCAGCTTGCAGGCCTTAGGGAGTGTGGAGCCACACTTTAATTGCCATTGCTCCCAGGTCCACTCTGACCCGGAATGGTAGCACCTGTTAGGGTCCCAACTATGGGTTAAATAGAATACGATTTAAAAAACAAATATACTATATTAAAAAATTCGTTCTTCAAAATCACCAGATTCGACATTAAATAACCTGAAAAGGGTTGATATGCCGTAAAACAAAACAACCGACCAACTTTATTTCATGCATATTTTTAACAGCGGGTGGGGGGGTATTAAATCAGTTCTGAAAATGTGTGAAACCGTTTACGCATTACACATTACTTTATTTAATGTATATTTTTAACATTGTGACGTCGGTTCCGGAAATGGATGCAACCATTTACGTTTTGGCCATTACTTTATTTAATGTAAATTTTACAGTAGGATGGGAGAAAAGAATCGGTCCCGGAAATGACTGAAAAATTTTACGATTTATACATTACTATTTCATGTATATTTTCAACAGTGGGGTGGGGATTATAAGTCAGTTCCAGAAATGGCTGAAACAGTTTACTTATTTAGGCATTACATTATTTCATGTATATTTTTAGCAGTGGTTTGGGATATAAAGTCGGTTCCGGAAATGGCTGAAATAGTTTATGATTCAAACATTACTTTATTTAAAGTATATTTTCAACAGTGGGGTGGCGGATATGAAGCCAGTCCCGGGATTGAATGAGATGTGCAAATATATACTATCAGAAAGCGTCGCCCAGTATTGAATGAGATAGGTGGAAAACATATAGTAGCAAAATACCCAGCGTCGCCCGAATCGAATGACATAAGTGAACGATATATATTAGCAAAATATGCGGCGCCACCCGCGATTGGATAAGATAGGTGAAACATATATACTATGAGAATACCCAGAATTTATTGATTTGTTTGTAATGAAATAATCAGCCCATGCAATATATCAAAGTTATTATTTAAGTAAGGGGAAGCGACATAGTGGGGTAAAGTTATGAAAATTATTGTCGAAATTAGTAACATGTCCAAAAATTATGAAAAATAATGAAATGTCAGTTATATGATTAGTGTGTTTGTAATGATATAATAAGTCTAGACAATATATCAAATATATTATATAAGTAGGAGGGAGAGGCATAATGTGGTTTTTAATTATAAAAATTATTGTCGAAATTAGTAACATATTCAGGATTATGAACAAAGATTAAATGTGAGTTAATCGATTGTGTGTTTATAATAAAATAATCAGCCCAGGAACTATATCAAAGTAATTATGTTAGTAAGAGAGGGCGATAAGGATGGTTTAAATAATGAAAAATAATTGTCGAAATTAGTAATATAAACAAGAATTGTGAAAAATGATGTTATTTGATGCATTAGTGTGTTTGCAAAGAAATAATAAGACCAAATAATATATCAAAGTTATTATTTTAGTATGTGGATTAACATGATGAAAAATGGTTGTCGACATTAATAACATATCCACGAATTATGAAAAATGCCGAAATGTGAGTTAATTGATTGGTGTGTTTGAAATGGAATAATCATCCCAGATAATATATCAAGGTTATTATTTTAGCAGTGGGGGTGTTAATAATGTGTGTTAAAATATTAAAAATAATTGTCGAAATGAGTAACATATCCATGAATTACGAAAAATGATGAAGTGCGAGTTAATTGATAGTTATGTTTTTTATTAAATAATCAGCCCAGGCAATATATCAAAGTAATTTGTAGTCAGAGAGGACGACGAGGATGGTTTAAATAAAAAATCATTGTCGATATTAGTAACATATTCAAGAATTACGAAAAATGACAAAATGTGATTTAATTGATTGGTGTGATTATAAAATAATCAGCCTAGACAATATATCAAAGTTATTATTTTAGTAAGGTGTGCAATATAGTGAGTTTAAATGATGAAAAATTATTGTCAAATTTAGTACCATATCCAAGAATTACGAAAAATGATGAAATGTGAGTTAATTGATAGTTGTGTTTTTTTTTATAAAATAATCAGCAGATACAATATATCAAATTTAATATTTTAGTAAAGGGAGGGGCGATAATGTGGTTTGAAATTATGAAAACTTATTTTCGAACATAGTAACATATTCAATAATTATGAAACATAATAAAATGTCAATTAATTGGCCGGTGTGTTTGTAATGAAATAATCAGCCCAGAAAATATATCAAAGTTATTATTTTAGTAAGCGGGCAGTACAGTTTTAATAAAAAACTAGAATAATATGATTGTGCCTTCATTCATGCTGAACAGGATGCTCACAGCATGCCCAGCAACAATATATTACATATGAAAAATACTTCTGTGGAATTTCCACATGCCCCGCTAGTTAATATTAATATGTCAGCATAAAATGTTTCATACCCTGGACTTATCAGAAAAAAACAGAAATTTTGTAAACGGATAATTATGTGATTTAAACGCGAGGAGGGCATTTACAATGATAAGATTACAAACCTTATCGTATATACATTAGGAGCGCTCGTGTTATTTGGATTCGTTGGAATACGTAATATTAGGGGTATAATTTTCATACTAATTATACGTAATCGAAAAGACTTCAAAACTTGTTATAATTACTTTCTTTCCTATAAAATAATTGCTTGTTTTGTTTAATCGTCCAGGCTCATTATGCAGCCAATATAAAACATTTCTCTTTTAAATTACTTTTATTTTCCTTATGATTAATTGATTTTCTATCTCTCTTTGATCTGGCTAGCTACCCAAAAAAACAATAATAGCAACTATAATATGAATATATATTTTTTTTGCTTATATTTTTCCTATTTATTTTGTTTTCGAAATTTCTATGTACTGATATAATTTACATTCCAGGACTTTTAAAAGTAATATTTGTTCTAAAGTGTATCTTTAGTTTCTATCATCCTATTATTCTTTTTTCTATAGTATTTATCTATTTCGACATATTTAATCTCGCCTGAGATGGAACAGTTCATATCTCGCTTTATGTAAACAGTTTTGGAGTACTTCCCGTTTTTTATTATGTAAGTTATTATTGGACAGTATTATATGGCATGATATTAGGGTTCAAAGATTACATCAGTGAAATATACTTGGTTTATATTTTCTGCCTTTACCTACCTAGGATAATTTCAATTTGTTTTCTGCGTTATTGTTACGTGATACCTTTCCCACTTTGTAAGCGTTGTTGATTTCCTGGTAAAATGCAGGTTATTTTAATATTTGATCGTCGGCAGCAAGAAAAAGCAAAGACGAATTCATACTGAAAGGATACTCCAACTTAACATCTAAACCTGACCCCCAAGATCGCCATGGGCATGGAATATGTGCCTACATCAAAGATGGCTTTCCATGTGGTAGGGATATCTCGAGAGAAGACTCTAATTTACCTTATATGTGCTTCCGGGCTTCACTAGCATACACCACTGCATTTATGTTTGCCCTCTATCGCCCCCACAACAGTGGGGTTACTATATTTAAGAACATATCTGAGAAAATTGACCACATCCTGTCTGCTCATCCTTCGGCTAACATTCACATTTGCGGTGACTTCAATGTCCATGATGTGGAATGGCTGACCTACTCAAATAAAACCGATGACGAAGGGAGGTTTTTTCATGATTTTTCCATTGCCTATGACCTCACTCAGATTGTTCACGAACCCGATACACCCGGTCAATATGCAAGCCTTCTAGACCTTTTCCTCACAACTTCTCCTGAGCTGTGTTCATGTTCCGTTCTATCTCCTCTGGGATCCGCTGACCAGTCCGTTGTATCAGTTAAGATAAAAATGAAATATAATAAGTCTTCAGACGTATCTCTCCACCGTACTGTATATCGATACTCAATAGCTGACTGGGATAGCTTCCGTACATTCATATCTGACCTACCTCTGCATTCCATGTTTAAAAAGGATGTGTCCTCTATAGTATCAGACCTGACCGAATGGTTAATTTTAGGCATAGACCGATTCATACCACCCAAATATTCCAACAAAAACCTAACAGCCAATCATGGTTCTCCCCTGAATGTCATGCTGCCATCGCGCAAAGAAATCACTTTTTCCATAGCTACCAACGTAATAGATATACTGAGACTAAAACTGCTTTCGGGACTGCCAGCAGCCACTGTAAAAAAGTAATAAAACATGCAAGAGAGCTATATTCTCAGTCTGCTAAATCCAAAGTAGCTGAGCAGCGGCTTGGTTCCCACCAGTTCTGGCAAATAGCAAACAGGATCTTGAACAGAAGCATGCGTTCTACCCCAACTATCATCAATGGACCTGAGATCATCTAGTCAGTATCAGACAATGCCAGATTATTTGCCAAGAACTTTGCAGCTAATTCTACCCTATGCGACAATGACCATCAACTCCCTGTATTTCATCCTATAACAGACAGCACGCTATGCAACATACAAATATCTGTGCGTGAGGTCGCCAAGCTAATCAAGAACCTTGATACCAGTAAAGCAATTGGCCCTGAGTGCTGAAAAAGCTCCAACGAGAAGTTGCCCCCATACTTACAAAACTGTTTAAGCGTTGCCTTAAGGATAAGTGCTTTCCAACAATCTGGAAAACCTCATCAGTATGCCCTGTATTTAAGAATTCAGGTGATAAGTCATCTCCCTCCCAGTACAGACCAATAAGTCTCCTCTCTGTCATGATTAAGTTGTTGGAATCCATATTAAATAAAGAAGTTGTCAATCACCTTCACAGAAACAACCTTCTTATAGACATACAATATGGTTTTCGCTCTGCAAGATCTACAGCAGATGTGCTAACGGTTATATCACATAGGGTTAGTGAATCTCTTGACTAAGGTTTCCTTTCCTGGTCAATTGCTCTTGACATATCGAAGGCCTTTGATAAGGTATGGCATAATGGCCTACTTCACAAGATTTCCAGCTACGGTATTACTGGAAATATTTTCTCAATCATTAAATCATTTCTCTCTGATAGGTTCATAAGAGTAGTGGTTGATGGGCAGAAATCAGAGGTCCACAGTATTGATGCTGGAGTCTCCCAGGGGTCCATACTGCGCCCAACTCTCTTCCTGATCTACATAAATGATCTCCCAAAACACATACTTAAATCATTCGTTGACATCTATGCTGATGACACGACAACACATAAAAGGCTGTAAATGACAAAGTTCTCTTTAATTCTCTCTCCTCTGATCTTCAGCGCGTGGTACAATGGGGGAAGAGGTGACTGGTCATTTTTAATGCATCCAAAACCCAGCTTCTATCTTTACATCATCAACGCTCTGATCCCCATCTGGCATCAATTAAAATGGATAGCTCTCGTCTTGGGGAGGCTCCATGTTTTTACAAGATTCTGGGTTTGACCTTTACTCCTGATCTAGAAATGGAACACGAACATCAAATCTGTTGCCAGGGACGCTGGGAAAATGATGGGATCCTTCTACCGCTCCAGAAGATATCTCACTACTGATGCAATTCTCTATCTGTATAAAAGCCAAGTACGTCCAAGGATGGAGTACTGCTGCCACATCTGGGCAGGAGCTGCTAAAAACAGACTATCCTGCCTTGACAGAGTAATAAATAGACTTCGTCGTTTAGTGGGGGATGCCCTTTTTTCTTCCCTGCAACCTCTCTCCCACAGAAGAGACGTTGCGAGCCTGTCTTTGTTTTATCGTTATTTCTACGACAGAAATATATATATGCTCTTGGTTTTAATTAGGCTAGTCAAACAATTTGGACTATGTTATAAGGGATATATACTGGGAAAATATAGTTTCATATACCCTCAGAGAACTGTCTCTATCTCTCTCTTTCTCTCTCTCTCTCTCTCTATATATATATATATATATATATATATATATATATATGGAGAGAGAGAGAGAGAGAGATTCCAGAGATTATATAAACATGTATTTTCCAGTATATATCACTAAAACATCGTCCAAATTGTTTGATTGCTTGACTAGCCTAATTAAAACGCAGAGCATATATATATATATATATATATATATATATATATATATATATATACACGTTTTTGAATATAGATGACTAAAGGTACGAATCAATTCAGAATCATATATATATATATATATATATATATATATATATATATATATATATATATATAAATAGAGAGAGAGGGGGGAAGAGAGGGAAATCTATATGACTTGAAAAATGAATATATTTCGCAAATTGCCAACCTGTCTGGATAAATGAAGCTCTACGCGATTAAGAGGAGGAATTACTAATGTTTTCTCCTCTTCTGGTTAACATTATTCATCTTTGAAATTCCATAGTCAAAACAGGTTCTCTTTTATCTTTATTTTACTTATTTTAACTACCTCATCCTTATTGAAATGATAATGTAATAAAGTTTGAATAACTTTAATTTTCCTATCTTTTCTAATATATATATATATATATATATATATATATATATGCAGAGAGAGAGAGAGCGAGAGAGAGAATGAACAAGGAAATAAAAGAAAATTATATATATATATATTCATCGACGTTTCGTCTTCACATGAAGACTTCCTTGAGAAGATTTATATTTAATTAAACATAACATAAGTACAATTCAATAATGTTTCTTCACTTCACGTCGGATTATTATTTCTATGATTTTCCTCGCATGTTTTTGTGTGTGTCTCTTAGACAGTGTGTGTGCGTTTTTGCATATGTATATAGGAGTAAAGTAAAGAAGGAAAATAAGCGCGATTAATCGAGAATTGTGACGCATTTTAATAAAAATACAATCTTTCTAAGCAAAAGCGACAAACAGAATCAATGGACGTAAATGAACGCCATGAAATCAACATACAAAGAAATGATGCGCGAAAAGGCGTTATATTTCTTTGTAAATCTAAAGCGCCCTATTGAATTCCGGCAAAATGCACTTGAACGCACCTAAGTTTCTCTGTAATCGTTGAAACGACTTACTCCGTATATTTAATTAAGTGTAACCGTATTCTGATACCAGCTGTCTTACGAGGTCAGGTCATATCGCTGATTTTCTGTCGGAAAACTATACACTCGTCTGCTGATTAACTAAACGATCAACAACGTGCCAGTACCAACTATTAGTTTAACGTTTTCGTGGTTGCCTAGACTAATGAAATTATGACAGAGCCACAAGTTAACTTGTCTGTAATCACCTTAAATAGATTTATTCATGATGTATTTAAACGACGTTTATAGTGGGTGGTAAATCTATTACCATAAAGAACGGTCGTGAAACTGCATCACAACTTACGAATGACCCACATTCTTATTTTGGTGTGAATGGTCTCCAAAAACGGTTAGAAATGAAAAGGTTAGGCCATGACTGAAACTGTTAAAAAAATGTCTAGTCTACCTGTAAGCTCATCGTAGATGTTGCTCGGCTTAACATTCCGATCAACATGATTTGGAACAAATATATTAAAGACATTTTTAAAGGTTGTAGCAAAGAAGGTGGTTTCCCTTTACCGGGCTAGAATATAACTCACACCTGTAAGTATCTTGTATCTATGCAAAGCCACTGTTTAATCATGCATGAGGCAGTGTTATCAAATCTAGTCTGGCTCATATAGCGCATATCTTTCCGTTTTAAACAGGGCGGAAATATAGTATTTTATCTAATTGACCCCCACTGTCAACCTATAACGCGATGATACCCCCGTGGACCAGACCCGGCACCAAATATGACGCAACGCGACCCACCCTCGGGCGGTTCGTCGGTATATGTCCGTTTTAGGCCTTTCTGGTAAGAACCCCCCCCCCAAAGTTCGACACTTAATCTGGTCGCTCAGACCAACTCTCACAACACAACCTCTCGGCCTGATCGTCCACACAGGAACAGGGTTGGGTCGTCTCTTCAGCTGTCTTTACTCTCTTCCTCGGACAGTCCGTGAGTGACGTTATCGATCTTCTCTAGTCCACGTAGTGATTAGGTTAATTCCCGAATACTGGGACTTAGGGTTAGCTCCTGCAACTGAAGTCATATAATTTCGTACAGCAACCAATAAAAACAATAAAGCCGTTGATAAGTTTCTAAAACCATAGTATTTATTAACAATAATTTCACAGTTTATTTTAATACAAGTGAACAAACATGCATGAATGTATGTATGAGACTATTCGAAGAAAATACCCTTTTCATTTATTGTAATTCTCGATAGTTGTGGGATAGTAACATACAGAATTAAGTGGGTTCGTCTTTTATTTCTTTCTGTTTAATGATGTCTGCATATAACGTGCAAGGCAGGAGTTTTTTGCGATAGTGTAAAATCGACAAATTGCTTACAAGTAGATGATTTTAGCAAGCCACAAATCTATTTTGTGTAAGTACTATATATGACACAAGTACTTAGCTAGAGGCTTTTCAGCTTGCGGGAGAGAAGAGTTGCGGGCGATATTCAACGTCGGCGTATATTTCAGCGATAAAGGGTTCGAGAATTCTCTTAAACCCTCAACTCCTCGACTCACTGTCAATTGTCTTCTTCAAAATCGCTCGTGCATAAGTTTATATAATGATTTGACAGAATGGGAGATTGGAACTCCCAAGTCCAGTCTAACTAATCGGAGATCGTTGCGTCACATCCCCTTCTCTTCTGATTGGTCTAGTTTTCATGTTTTGCATTTATTATCTAAATGTTTTGCAGTTAGTTTTGGTTTTATATGTAATGTTATGACCCTTTAGGCTGTGATAATAGCGTAGTATCTGTTAACTGTGGCAAGCGGGGTCAAGGGTCAAAGCATTATTATTATTATTGTTATTGTATTATTATTAATTGATTTGAGCGACGGATGGTCGCTGAATCAGTTATTATAATTAGAAGAATAAACAATTAAATTGGGGAAGAAATGATTGACGTGTTAATCGCAAAAGGAATGTGAACATAGAAAATAAACGTAAACACTAGTTTGGGGTTTTGAATAAAAATTAACTAGTTGTGGACATTAAGTTGGTCTGAGACACGCAATTAGAATACGTTAGAAAACACGTGATGTAGTTAGTTTTGGAGGGGTTCAGAAAGTTGAGAATTGAACATCAGAGCGGGCAGACGTCTAAACAGGGGTGGACAGACAGCTAGGGAGCGAGCTGTAAGAATAGAACATGTAGATGAACTGCAGATCCTGTGAAAACCATTTTAGACAACTGTAATAAATTTATATTATAAAAAATATAAAAAGTTGTTTTATGGTTTCACAAATAAGAACATCTGTCTCAATTCGATGGTGCTGATCGCTTCATGGTTCGTCACGGAGCAGCAGGAAGTTAAAAGAACTCTTCAAGGAAAAGGTATGAATCATATATTCTTCTTCTTACGTATGAACTGTAAAAATATCCCGTGTGATAAGTCTGATACAACATGACACAGTTTACACGTCAATATAATGTCCTCCTAGCTAAACAACATACATACGATTTATACGTTTATTATCTGTCTGTTAAAAGAACAATATCTTATATCCACTAGATAACACGTTTTAATATATCATCTCCTCAAATATAAATCAAGATATAACATATATATTTATATAATGCTGGCTTTTCTCCACTTCTTATGTTTAACATATGGCTTCGAAATGCTATCGTCTAAATAAGTTTTTTGCATTTTCTTTTCTTTATTGATCTTGTGATATAATCAAGTTCTATGTAACTTTTATTCATAATATTTTATTTAACATACGCGCATATATATACACATATACATATGTATACATATATACATATGCATACATATATGTATATATATAAATAAGCACATGTATATATACACATATATATGCTTATCTTTATTGCTTTCGCGTGAAATATCGCTTTCATTAAGTCAAGAATTGCTTTTTCATTTTAAGCTTTAAACATCAGCGTGAAATAAGCTCCCATACTTATTTATCAACTTGTCATTCATTTAAACTCGGATCGAACAGAAGAATAGAACTGTATAAAAAAGTTTTAAAAAACCCAAATAAAAAATCAAGAAGTTTTTCAGCTTTCAGATTTAAATTAATTCGGCAGCGACATTCGGTGGGAAAAACGTGTTCTAAGAATGGATAGAGAAAGATGAGGTTGGGTCTACATCAATATCAGAGTTTTATTTCATGAAAAACGTCCTTGATTTATTGTACTTTATACGCATCAGTTTAGATGGAAATTATACAATACCTTCTCTATACAAAACATTACATCATATTCTATTATTCCGCAAATCAAGACAATGGTGTTACCGAAATCACCAATAATACCGCTTGTTGTTTGCAAGTCTCGTATTTTACAAATTATCTATTTCGTAAAATATCATCTATTTCGTAAAATATACAAACAAAATACCTCTCCCAGATATTATGTTATTTAATAGTTACACTCACGTATCGAACAGAATTTGTTTACATTACTTTTTTGTCTTCTCGCAAAAGTTAAAAACAAGGTTTATGCAATATTAAATGCTATGTCCCTCATAATATGTGGATTTTTGGTGTATGTGTGTCTGTCCGCCTATTAGATACGAACTGTTTTTAACGTAAGATTGAAAATATTTCGTTTATATCAAATAATAAATTGCAAACATGTTCTTGGCAGTCCGGCAGATGCTGCAATCAAAGACCATTGCCCTTGTGGCAAGAAATTTCTGGTCCATGTAAGGGCGACCCTATATATCAAGTGGCATTCACTACTAGTCCCACTCCCCTCCTCTCGAGGGAGCTGGTCCCCTCTTTCCCTCTACCCTCCCACATTAAAAAACGGCCTCATGCCTAATTGCTCAGTGGGGAAACAAATAAATACAATAATAAATTGCCAACTTGTTCTTGGCCTCCGGGCCGGGATCAAGGTGTAGTATATGTTCTGATGCTACACTTAAGGTAATATGTCTCGGTCAATGGAGGAGAAATCCTCTATACTGGGACAATTATTATTTTTGGTCCCAACCAGAGTGACCCTTTTGCCATTTTTTTTCGGGGAGCTGGTTTAACATCACATTAAAAACGACCTTGTGTCACATTTTGCTTTTGTGGGAAAGTAAATAAATACTAATAAATTGCCAACTACTAATGCGGATTCTTACTCCGAATTTCAAAACCATAATTTTGAGATCTCAACTTGATGTTCTACACACTGAATCTTTGGATGTTCTGATTGATTGATTGATTGATTGATTGCTTGATTGATTGATTGATTGATTGATTGATTGATTCTAAACTATTACTTTAACAAAATAATTTTAGATTGACATGATGTTATATTTTAGGATTCATATAATGTTTCAAAACATATATCTATAAACATATATACGGTTTGCCACTATACATTTTCTACAATTATTCGTATAACTATGATATAATTATAAAGAATTAGCATATATATATATATATATATATATATATATATATATATGATATGCCAGTAGTTTCACTTATATACCACCCTATATATATATATATATATATATATATATATATATATATATATCGTTATATTAAAGTTAGTTCCACAATATCATTTTCACTTAGAATGTTGGCAATCTTAGCTTGTTACCTAGAAGTGATTTTGGCTAGAATAATTTCGGTAAAACAAATACTAACAATAGAATCTTCGGATTCATACGCTATGATAACAATTGTGTCTAGATACCTTCATTTAAATTCAGTGAACGCACCCAGAGAATAGCTGTTTTTGTTAAACTTAATCTTAATTACATTTGTAATTTCCATCGATAAACGTATAAATTTAATGGACGCATGTTAATTCAAATGTTACTACTATATATCACATATATAGGCGTACTTGGCATTTTACTCCGTTAAAAACGGGCAAATTGTTAAATATGCCTAAATTTGTCCTCATTTTTTCATTAAATTCTAATCACTATAAACCTTTATTATTTCACGAAACGGATACTATAATTATTCGTTCGGTGCGCATTATTATAAAAAAAGATCCATACAACGTTTAAGTTAAGTCGACCCAATTGTTACCGAGAATAAAATATTGTATTGCGATGCCTTATCTATATTAATCGATATTAATCCTTAACGAAGCAAACGAACGGATACTATAATACTTATTCGCTGCACGTATCGTAACGAAATTCTAGCCAGCTTGAACCAGTAGTCTCTAGGAACAGTTGAGTGGACAAACAGACATCTAGATTTAAATTTCTGTGCATATATTTAAAAAATCCATCGACAAATTCCTTGATATGATAAAGAGATTCTATATTAGGGAATAAATGTTCTTGGAATTAAAATCGACATGATCGCTGGCACAAAAATATATAATTATCTGTATTGTCTGTATTTGTTCTTTTCATTGAATGAAGTTTTGTAAATATTTCTAACCTATGGGAAATCTTTCTAATAACATTGATTCGTATTAGCTTATTTTCAGTTTGCAGCAATTGCGCAACTCATTATTCAGATTAATGTGAATTAGCTATCATTTTCATCCTGAGTAAATACAAATCTATATAAATAGAATTCACTGTCAAGTTGGCATCAATAAGAACCTACTCGATTACCGATTTCCAAAAAACTCTATATATAAATGCATGTACACATGGTGTTCGGAGTAAATTTGACAAAATAATATCGATGTTTCTCCAGATTTTTTAAACGTTGTTTATACCAACTTTAATTTAAAAGGATAAACCCTCCTTCATTCATACACAGAGTGATAGCGAGAGTGTATAACTGGGAGCCACCTGACTCAGGAAAAAGTACAATATGTATCATGATTGATATGTGCGCCGGTCATCAAAATAATATAAACTAGCGGGGCCTGAAGAAATTCCACAAGAGACTTATTTATGTGAAAAAATATATTGATGTTGGCAATGTCCAATGTAAATGAAGACGCTCTGATATTATTGTAGTTTTTTTGTTAAAACTGAAAAAGTATTTATCTAAGCTAGAACGAGCGCTCAGTAATGTCTGGTCCAAAAATACGCTTAAATATGATATTTTAATTCTTGCAACTTTTGTATAATATTATAGAGCTAATGTTCTATCGATTTTTATATATTATAAAGTTGCTATTTCAAATAGAAAAGATATGTCCATATGAAATGGGTGCATTACCTTTAATCGAAACTAGGGGCTCCTTCAGTCTTTGACAGGCTATGGATACCCGCGAAAGGGTGCCTGCGTTTGAGATTTTTTGTGGCAGGAGGTGTGCAATCTCCAGCCACACCTTTCTTGAGTACAGGACGACTGGAAACAAATACCGAGATAAACGGAGAGCTATATGTATAACTTGAGTTCCTTCAGCCTTATGAAATCAAAACCAAACCTTGGAAGAATTGCTGATAAAATTATTTATAAAAAAATTAGATGATTTAAGTACCACCAGCTATAGTCGAAACCGAAACCAAAACTTCTGAAGAATTCTTGATAAAATTATTTATGACAAGGAATAGAAGAACATAACAATTAAACGACCCGGATATAAGCGTGACAGACAAAAGAACACACACGCTATCGTATTAATATATAGATAATGTTCGCTGCTAAATGCTCTCTGAACGCTTTAATGCGGCATGAAAAAAAAACAACATTGCAATGGAGAATATGAGGCTGCAGATAAAAGAAAGCAATATAACCTAAGTTGGGAATGCTCTTGCACAGCAGAAGTCCCCGAAAATCTGGAGAAAAAAGTGTTGAAAGAACGTTGATATCGGAATTTTAGGTTCGTTTCGTGTATTTAATGTTTAACTCTAAACCATGACGTTTGTCCTCAATGAAGACCCTTACTACTTCTCTTACAAGCGTAGAAGAGGTCATCATCCCACAGAAAAGGTTAGCTAAAATCATCTGATAAAGAAAGAATGGAAATTCTGAGTAAAGTGAAACATCCCGCTGAATTACACGCAGTCTGTTTTTTTTTTCAATAAAAATTTTTTCCCCAAGATCAAAAGTACAACATGCAGAATGATAAATGGCTTGCACACAATAATAAATCGACTCCTAGCGTCATGCAAACTAATTTTCTCCAAACTGTCATCGTTTTCGAATAAGTGTCCTCAGAAGATTATATGATGACCCCGCCGTTTTTCAAACAAAGTCTCAGGTAAAATTCAAACGCCTACGTCCAGTGCTAATGACTGTATTTAAGACCTGGATAACAACAGTAGCTAATAATAGACCTTATATATGGCAGCAGGGTTCGGCACGTTGCCAAACCTCAAGGAAATGTAAAAAATGGTTGTCAGCCAATTTTTACGACTGCACAAACCTCATTGTTTGGCCACTAGACTTCCCTGATCTTAAAACACTAGATTATTATGTAAGAGATATTATCGATAAAAATGCCAATCACTATGCCAGTGCAACACGATACTAGTAAATCGTCAGAATTAATATGTGTTTAGGGGTGGGTCTTTTAAGATAACGTGTTAAATCAGCTTGCTCCATGTTCCGGACGGGATTTAAGCTGCAATACACGTAAATATCGATTATTTTAAGTAAAACTCTTTTCGATGATTGTTTAATGCCATTGCGTATTGAATGTTTGAAATCAAATTTATTCTATTGATATTAAGCGTCTTTTTTTCTTATTAAAATGGTAAATTCATCCCGAAAAAAGTATATATATATTTATATATATATATATATATATATATATACATACATACATACACACACACACACATATATATATATATATATATATATATATATATATATATATATATATACTAGACAAGATAGCCGCGCTTTATGCGGGATGTTTTTGTTTCGAGCATACAGAAAAGTTTTGAACTTGAAAAGTAGTGTGCACCGTCATCATGTCAGGTTTGGTAATGGTCGGTGCGGTGGTATTCGCTGTAAAGGAGTATATACATAGACTACGACTTAGACCTTTACCTTGCCCTTGAAAATAGTGTGCACTATTCCCAGATGGGGACCATCATTATGCTAGTTTTTGTCATGATCGATCAAGTTGTGTGGGGTGGGCTGCAGGAGAGGATATATACTAATGCTACGACTTTGACCATTAAATTTAGTCTTAACAGTCAGTGTGCACTATCTCGAAGTAGGAGACTATCATCATGCCAGGTTTCGTCATGTTTGGCGCAATGGTGTGGGCTGTAAAGAAGTATATATATATAGCTATGATCATTGGATTTGACCTTAACCTTGAAAAATGGTGTGCACCATCCCTTGGATAGGGACTATCTCATGCAAGATTTGGTCATGGTTGGTCCAGTTGTGTGGGCTGTAGAAGAGAATATATACATAGCTCTGACCTTAACCTTTGTTTTTTTGTTTTTTTTTTTAGAAAATGGCGTGCACCGTCCCTGGGTGGAAGACCATCATCATTTTATTTTTAGTTATGGTCGCTCTAATGTTGTTAGTTGTAGGAGAGTATATATACATAGGCTAAGTCCTTGACTGTTGATATTAACCTTGAAAAATAGTGTGCAACATCCCTAGATTGGGGAAAACAATGATGCTAGGTTTTATCATGATCGGAACCGTGGTTTGTCTTGTAGGACATTTGTACAGACGCACACCCATACTTACACGCGAACGATACTACTTTATATATGTGTGTGTGCGCGCTCGCGCGCGCGTGTGTGTATCCACAGGGGATTATAGAAGGAGAGAAAGGGATTATTTGTTTTATGTTACGGAATATCAAACCTTTTTGGATTATGTAATGCCATATGCATTTTTTTAGAAAGTATATATAGACAAATAAATAGAAACATTAAAAAAATCCACTATTTTAAATACAACCCTCTTTCTAAACAAACATAATATAAGGAATACCCGAAAAGACTAAAACGAAAAATCACAATACTAAAATCCAAGAATCCAAAAAATAAATATCAAAATAGAATGAAAGCACCCCTACCCTTATTTCAGAAGAGCCAGTCCCCCCTCCCCACACATACACATTAGTAACGACCTCGGACCACAGCCGCCTTCCTAAGGAAGCAAATAACCCCAAAATACTATAAAACGATATACACATTCCCAAACCAATAAAAGCAAACACACACACACATAAACACACACACACACACACACACACACACCCTACCCCACCCTAACGGAAAAGAAAAAACATTAGCAGAAAGAGATAGCGACTACAGCCAGGTCAACGTCTCCCTGGACAAGCCCAATAAAAGAGCAATAAAAATTCAGCATACCAATGAATAATAAACACTTACAAGCCTCCACCCCTTGGAAAAACTTCAAATTAACTACGAAAATCGCCATTTTTAGATCTCCAACACATTTGAAAATAATTTCTGACGAGGACGCATCACAGACCGTCTGAAACGCGCGTAAAAACGATTTCAATGACTTAAAAACATTATTACAATGATGCAAACATAATTATCAATGAAAAACCAAGACACGGAATAATAAAATAATGTTAAAAAATACACATTGTTGGTGACTACTCCCTTATTTAAATATATATATATATATATATATATATATATATATATATACGTAGGTTTGTTGTTCATGTTTAAACGATGTTAAGGTTACTGTCTCCGCGTTGGAGATCCGCCAATTTTCTTAGAAAGTCGGTCTCTTTTTATTTGGACGTATTTATTTATTTATTATTATTAAAACAGTAATCTACGTATACGCGTGTTTCGGGGGCCCTACCCCTCATCAGTGTTGCTTGACTGTTGTTAGGACACGAACCCCGGACCTTATATGTATGTATATATATATAATTATTATTTGATGTATTCATATATATATATATAATTGCTATTTGATGAAACGTTAAAAATACTTTTTTATGTACCGATTTTTAGTATTTACTTAAACATTACTCAATAAGTTTGTGGTGGAAACTATAATTTATAAAAAACATACTTAGTGCGAGTTGTGTAGAGGCTTTAGCGTTTCATTCTCTATGGGATCGTCAGATTAAAATCCAAAGAAGTTGTGTTACCGGGTGTTTTTATTTACACGTTGTGTTTAGTTTAGCTTACAAACCAATCACATACTTAATTATTTCCTCTCAAAGGTTAATATTCTCAATGAATCAATAGCAAGGCAATCCTCAAACGAAGTTTTGCTCGACAGTTACTTCCTCGTTTAATCTTTTGCATAGACATGACTTGGACGGTTTTCAAAATGTGTCAAATAAATTATAATTTTGTTTTTGCATATGCGTGCTTTTAGTATTTTTTTTTAAAATAATTTTATATTTTTCGGCGTTAGTTTAGTTTAGTTTTCTATTTAATTATTTTATTTATTTTCTCTTGTATTGCTTTATCCTAAAGTAAAATATTTTATGGCATACATTTTTTGCTTGTTTGTTTATTGTCGTATTATTTTTCATTTGTTTATTGGCGAGATCCGCCTCATTTAAGCTCGTAATAATGCTATTTATATTCATCAGTTTTGTTATTGAATTTTCTTTTATGGTTGTAATACTTTGTTTTAAAGTTTTAATTAGCCTATAACCACGCAGTATATGTTGTTAGTCGCGATTCTATTGAAAACACTGTTTTGTCATAAAAACGGTCATCATAGAATTACAGCTTTACTCTCCATTATTTTCGTATTTCTGTTTGGTTCATTTCAATTTCGGTTTTAGCTATTACTATATCTAGGGGTTATATTTTTTATGTTGTTTTTGTTGCTGTTCTTCTTCTTCTTCTTCTTGTTATTATTATTATTAATCTTATTATTATTATTATTATTATTATTATTATTATTATTAGAAGTAGTAGTAGTAGTATTACTTACTTACTTACTTACTTACTTACTTACTTACTACCCGTGTTTACACATATTAGGTGATCATCAAAGATTTTCCCTTAGAAACTGACCTGTGTTCCCCGGAGTCTGGATGAAAACAAGTCTCTTCAGATTTCTAGTACTCTTTCTATACCATTTACGAAAAAAAAATGCGTTATGTTGATTTCTCGTTGGCATCGACTATTGGTTTTCACTGGAATTTGGGAGGCAATCCTCCCCAAGGTTTATATTTACTCTGCAGTATATTCAGTGGAGCTCTAGTTATACTAGATCTTTCCATATTCCTTGACTTTACCAAATAATTTGCTGTAGTATTAGTTGATGCAGACACTAATTCGGGGGGGGGTTAAACTTAAAATTTTACAATTTCACTTTTCTTCATTTAATGTGGTATATCTTCGTGTATTACTTCCTTAGCAGTTTCTATGTATCCGGCTATTATGCATTAGCTTCCGCATTCAATCGTCTTCCTTAATATTTCCGCGATTCCCATTATTGTTATTCGCTGTATCTTTTTTACCATCCTTTGGATTTCCATCTCTCCATTCCTTTCCTAAAATTTCTCGGGATTGTTCCTAGTATTCGCACTATCATTTGAATTATCAACTTTATTCATCTTCCATATCGCTTTGAGTTCTCTGGTCAGTTCCGCGTATAGGCTCCGCTTCTCATTCAATATATCATATTAAAATGTGCGATCTGCTGGTAAGGCGAAATGTGCGAGCTCGCAGGAATTTTCCTTCTTGCTCGTTAAGTAGGTTTGTTTGTTAGTACATCAATGTCCCATAGGATTTTGTTACTTTCTTTTTCAAGTACGGCTACCAGATTGCATTTATACCATATGTC
Organism: Euprymna scolopes; assembly: GCF_053919585.1. Taxonomy (NCBI): domain Eukaryota; kingdom Metazoa; phylum Mollusca; class Cephalopoda; order Sepiida; family Sepiolidae; genus Euprymna; species Euprymna scolopes. Next base: position 79,783,869 of record NC_136511.1, on the reverse strand, counting down.
TGAATGTTAAAATGTAGTTGTTTGCACAATTCTCATTGTAATATTTTACCTACTTGATCATGTTTACTATATTCGTTTTGGCCTACTTTGTAGTAATCGCTTACTATATGACTTATTGTTTCGTATCTTTGATTCACGGAGTTTGCATTTGATGTTTTCTTGTATCTTGCCAACTTTGCTTTGGTGTGGTTGGTTCAAATCGCGTCATATTGTACGACTGTTATTTTTAAAAAATAAACAAGCAGCTGAAGCAGGTTGATCGACCGGTGTGCCTAAGTTGCATAAACTGATACATACATTTGTCTCACATGGGTCGTCCCTAAATCGGTCATACATAAAAAGTAAAACCGCGCGCAAGATTATCAGCAGAAGCAGCCGGAGTGCCGATTAGATGGCATGCACCTGTGTGTCTGCTAGAATATTGAAAAGGAAAGAAAATGAAACTCATGAATAGAAAAATTGTAATCAAACGGAAGGCGTACAGAGTTAAACCCACTAGGAAAAAGAATATATATATATATATATATATATATATATATATATATTTATAAAAAAACAGAAACTGAAACTTTTCATAAATTTTACTACAGTAATTGTCCAGTTATGTACACATCCCAAGAACGATAGGAGATTTCTATCAGGTCTGAAAGTGACACAATATTTAACAAGTGAGATCGAATATGCGCTAATACTCTCCACCGATCCTTGTTATGAAAACAGGACTATTGCAAGCCCCTACAAAACGCAAATCTAGATCACAGGGACGTTCTCAGGGTGATGAAAACAAAGTTTTCGACTTCAGTGTGGTTTCAAGTAAGCCCACATCATGCCACCTGACATATTCGAAGTCGGCTTGAAATCAACACCAAAGCATACCTGGATGTGCTGAAGAATATTGTGGCCTCTGGTGCAATTAAATGGCCACTAGCAGAATATACCCTTCTTTCACTTGCCTCCTCCTCACCTGATCTGAATCCACGGGACTACTTCGTTCTGTCATGTATCGAGAAAATCACCAGCATGACTTCCTACAACACCACCGTCAGCCTGATCGCTGCCATCCGCCAAGTATTTGGCGAGCTCCCGCCGGCGCTTGCAGAAAAGGCATGCTCCCAATTTTGGACCCGTATCGATAGCTTTCATTGAGTTGAAGGCGACTATATTAAATACGTGTCAGCTCTATTACATAACCAAGTTACTTGAATTTATTTATTTTTTCAATAAAGCTTTTAAAATAAAGCTGTAGTGTTGTTTTCTCTAGGGCGATACTTTTATTGTTTCACCCTGCATGTTTAAAAAATTGTATTTCACTTTATTACATTCCTTGCTTTTCAACGAAATAGTTAATTTCCAGCTGCATTTATATTAGGAACTAGTTATTTCCATCGTTGTCGTAAGGATAACAAAATTGAAAATGTTAAGTGTTCGAACATTTCTTTAAAATCATCATTTTTTTTTCTATGTCGGTCTCGAACTGTCCTTGTCTGTTTCTTTACTGGGGTGATCGTAAGAGGCCACTCGAGGATCATGGGTAATGAGGGTAAAGAAGTCATGGAGACAGCACATTGACCATTGGTGATAGCGAAATTTGAGTAGTATTTGTTTGTTCAAGAGAATGGTTGAACGTTTGTTCACGTTAGAATTTAAATTATCAGTTGGAAACCAGTCCCGATGTATTGTGTTCCCTGGAAAGGGAGTTAAGGAAAGAAAATTTGATCATAGAATTTACGGTTAGTTTTAGGATAGATAATGGGGGAGGATGTTAGCATTGCTGTAGCTAGACGAGGTTCTGCTGCAAATGTTTTACATGGAGGTATAGATAAAAGCTGGGTTGAGCACCTGCCTTTCCTCTCACTTTGATCGCACCCGTACTTTCCCTTTTCTGTCGTTCTATCTCTTTTTTACCTTTTCTTTCCATTCTCTCTTTCCCGACCCAAAACACGCTGATTTGATGAAAGCATATATTCCTCTGCATAAGCCTCTCGTGTTTTCGACAACATTGTTTTGCTTTCAGTTCAATATATGTTTTTTTCTTTATTATTTGGACTTCAAGTATGAATCCTATGGACTTTCGCTGTGATTCGTATGCAATGATCTTTATTTTGCAATTACTGAACAAGAAAAGAACTTAATAGAATTCAACATCACGCACGCTTTAGATAGTAAATACTCACTCAAACGATGTTAATCCGTTCAAGGTGTCTTTTTGTCCACTTTGATTTATCGAATGCGGATTAATATTCAAATATACAAAATAATGAAAGATTAACCTTAATAATCACAATATTGTTTCATTAATCGATTTTAATTTATAAAGGGCAGTTATCTGTGTGTCTTGTTAAATTTTTATTCAGTTGAAGTTCTCAGAAATATAAGGGCCTCTGCCTGGGGTCAACACTTGATCTCTATATAAGATAGATAGATATTCGAATATTTCATTATAAGTCTCCTATAGATCTAAAAAAAACTGAGTTAGTAAAAGTAGTTGAGAACATATATATTTTTTTTACATGGAGGTCACCACTTATCACGGCCCGGAAGCCACTTGGGGATAAGGGTTATTGCGGGGACAGTAATCAATGAGATAGTATCGTAGTAATCATTAGTATTGGATATTTGGTAAGGTGTCTTACTTAAGAGAGCGGTTTGTCAGGAATATGTTTATGTTGGACTTGAAGACATCCAAGTTGTAGTCATGTGGTAAACAGGCAAATAGAAGAGAGTTCCACAGTCGTGCAGTTCTAAGAAAGAAGTTCTGCTCATGGGATCTACGCTTGGATTTAGGCACACATAAAGAGTGGGGAAAATTAATGACAGTAGTTTCAGCTGGACGGGTGTTTTTTGTGAAAGATTGGCGAGAGGGGACCAGAGAGTTGAGCTTAGATGCGCACTTGCCATGGAAATAACGATAAAACAAAGACAGGCTCGCAACGTCTCTTCTGTGGGAGTGAGACTGCAGGGAAGAGAAAAGGGCATCCCCTACTAAGCCACGAAGTGTATTTTGTACTCTGTCAAGGAGGAATATGACGCTTTTAGCAGCTCCTGTCCAGATATGGCAGTAGTACTCCATCCTTGGACGTACTTGGCTTTTATACAGATAGAGAATTGCATCAGTAGTTAGATATCTTTTGAAGCGGAAGAAGGATCCCACTATTTTCCCTGCGTCCTTGGCAACAGACCTGATGTACGTGTTCCATTTCAGATCAGGAGTAAAGATCAAACCCAGAAGCTTGTCAAAACATAGCGTCTTCCCAAGACGAGAGCCATCCATTTCAATTGATGCCAGATGGCAGTTATAGCGTTGATGATGTAAAGATAGAAACTTGGTTTTGGATGTATTAAAAGTAACCAGCCACCTCTTCCCCACTGTACAACGCGCTTAAGATCAGAGGAGAGAGAATCAGAGAGAACTTTGTGATATACGGCCTTTGATTTGTTGCCAATTATTGGATTTCAGATCAAGAATTGATATAGTCTGGTGGAGCATCCAACTTCCTGCTATTACTTGAGGAAACATCACTTGGAGAAGGTATAGAATTCCTTTTAAAAGGCAGTATGAGTTATTCATAACGAGGAAGTCTTATTTGGACCATAAATACTACGTGAGTTTTCATATTTAATCAGGATTTACTAGTAGGGAAAACTGTCTTCTTTTCAACTTGTCGTTAGAGAACTTAGAGGCATATAATTTATCTATGTCTATACGTGTGTATTTGTATTTCTGATTAAAGTAAAAAAAAAAAAATTCCAAAGAACAAGACATTTGGTTAATTTTAATCGGTGTTGACCCGGGTGAATGCTATTTAAAATTTATTGAAAGTTATTAATTATTTCAACGTCCACTAAGCTAAATTTTATTTCATTTGACGAATTTTATTTGTAATTTTGGAAAGAAATGCCGACTTATTTCTGAATGAATGTATTATAAAAAGAAGAATTGTCCGTGTATATGTTCACCTAGAGAGAAGTTGATTGACTGGAGGAAGACCAAGCGGCATTGAGGAGTGGGAGGGAGAAAAATAATAGAAGTCGATAGATAGAGGATTTAATAGAAATATTTTACAATTTCGCCCTAAGCAACGTTGGATATTCCTGATCGTCCATATTAAAGGGCAAAATATACTTTTCAAATAAAATAAAAGATTTTACAATAAGTCGTGCTGCAAGGATAAGTCTTAAAGGTTCGACTTTCAAACGGGAATAAACCCACACCTGACAAGAACTCTCAAAAATATTGCAACACAGATATGCTACCTGACTAACTGACGCAAGTAAGAACATATTACATGTACAATACTATCTGAATATATATATATATATATATATATATATATATATATATATATATATATATATATATATATATATATATTGTCTATATATACAATAGAACTTCGGGATACGATGGTCCTATGATAAGATTTTTCATGTTACGATGTGGAACACGATGTTTTTCCGGCCCTTGGTTACGGTATTTGCTACGCCTTATTGTATCTGCCCGCCTTACGGTGTTATTTATAATGTTATTTGATTATATACACGTATATTATACCAATATGAATATCTAATAGGTAGTTTGGAGATTCCATCCTAAGTACGAGCGATGCTAAGAATACGATAGCATTTTACTTAGGATATCTACCCGGTCGTGGCTGACAGAAACAGAGCATGTTACCTTCGTGAAATAAATAAAGAGTTCCGTTCGAAATTCCGTCCGGATCTGAGCTTGACAGAAAAATTCCGAAGCTCGACAAAAAACACCTTTAAAGAGTCGGAGATTATATCAGCCGAAACGTTGTGCGAATAACAACTAAACGTGTTATTGTTTTATGTCGACTGGCAGCAAATGCGACATCTATTTTAAAACACATCTTTCCCATTGCTGATACCTTCAACTCTTTTTTCTAAATAAGGTAAATTCATTCTTCTGGGGTCCTGGATATTACCTTAAACTATATCCGATCGTGAGGGCCTAGATTGCGGGTTTTGGGGAGTGTGAAGCCACCCTTAAATTGACATTGCTCTCAAGTCCACACTGAACCTGAATTGTAATAGCTTTTACGGTCCCAACTATGGGTTAAATAGAAACCGACATGAAAAAAAAACAAATATATTCTATTAAAAAAAATGTTCTTCAAAATCACTGGATTCGGCATTAAATAACCTCAAAAGGGTTGATATGTCGTAAAACAAAAATTACCAACCAACATTCTTTTCTGTATTGGGTAAATTCATTCTTCCGCTCCATCAAAACAGGTTTTTAGACATTATTATGTATTTCCGAGACAACAGCTGTATTTTGGCTACCTGGGTGTTTTACATTCGTCTCTGTATAACTGTATAAACATCAACATATCGACATCCTGTGTACGAATAAAACTTATCAAGATCTTCTCTTGATTGAAACGCACGTTTCCCATCAGAAATCAATGATTTATCAACACATTTAGATTTTTCATATTGTTTTGTAATTTTCAAAAATAACTTTAATAATCCAATACTCCTTGCGTCAAATTTTGATACGTACCCTTTAAAGGTTACTACTTTATAAAAACCATACGGACTTTCTATTAATAGCGCCATCATAGTTGTTGTGTTTCGAAAGTTGGTAATGATTTTTGCATTAGTTTAGGAGTAAATATTTTACATACAATTAAAATACATTTAAAAATATTTAACTTGACTAAGCTTTACTATTTATAATGGTGATTCGGCATTACAACTTCAGTTTAGCTTCTTTCCTTTCCCATGATTGTTGATAATAGATTTTGAATAACAATCTGCAGAATGAAAAGTTATTTTGAAGCAGGGTTCTAATCCTTTGCACGGCAGTAATTATTTTCTTCACTAAAAGTAGCATAAACATGAAACACTGCATGATACTAATGATTAATGTTTATATAAAATATATTGTTCACTTAAAAACTTTGATTGAGCCTCTGGAAGACATTTTTATAAGCAGTCAAACTAGACATAATGCAATATTTCGGCCTATTCTGTTGACTTACATGGCCTACTGCTTCGAAGTTATATAGAGTTTGAATTATTTTCTTTCTCATATTGAGTTGAGCCTAGGGTTTGCATATGAACCTTGCATAGTCAAAGGTAACTTTGCAACTGGATTCGACTCCTTCGACCATAAGTAATTATGATTTTCTATACTGGAGTTTGTGTAAATATGAAACACTAGTATGTGTTGGTAATAATAATACATATTCATATAAAAATAGTGTAGGCATACACACACACATGTATATATATATCGTTTTCTCTATATATTTTTATCATTATTACTAAATTTGTTACTATAATTAAAAAATTACTATTATTATTATCATTAGTATTATTATTATTATCATTGACTATACTATTATTAGAATTATTTGCATTATTATTATTATTATTATTATTATTATTATTATTATTTTGTCATCTCCATCATCATATATTTTTTTTTACATATCGAACATTTTATCACTTCTTTTTTATTTGGCAATTTTTAACTACAATAAATTGCTATTTCACTTAATGCCTTAACTAGCAAATTCTAGCATTGCTACAAAAATAATTTGCTGATTTCTTTATATCCTCTGATGAGAAGGACAACATGAATAGCATTCTTTGAAACTCCGCGGAATAAGGAATTTGTAAATTGTTTTTTTAGAGTATTCGGTGTAGCAAAAGGTTTTGATTGTACAGTTCAATTTACAGATTTAATTTTCTTTCTCTCACACACACATATATATATACATATGTATATATACATATACATATATATATATATATGTATATATTTATATATATGTATATATTTAAATAGACATTCCGACGAGTTATTTGCGGGCGTCGCTTCTGTGGTGAAGTGGGAGAACTGTCAACACGACGGTTCTAGGTTCAATCCTTGGCTTGGGAGAGATACTAGTCTAGAGGCACTGATGAGTTGTGATATAACGAAACAGGACTGTATGTCGATGACTACAAATATGTATATATATATATATTATTTTATTTTATCAACAATTCCTTTCTGTTGCAAGTTTAGAATATAATTGTCTATAATACCAACTCAATTATAATCTCAGCTCAATGAATTTTCAAAAGATTTTCAGAGCATATATACGTAAATTGAATGAAATCACAACCTACATTAATAGAAATTCACTTATTTTGTCGTTAAGCTCTTACATCTGTTTCGTGAAAGGATGGACAATTACCTCTCGTCCATAGAACTGTAAATCTTCCATCCAGTCACTCCTCAGAAATGCTTACAACTATTCCACACAAGTTTTATTCTTTTTTATTTTTGTATATATATATATATATATATATATATATATATATATATCTTTTATCAAGCTCTTCTAATCAACCGATGTTTATACATATATTCGAATTTGCAAATGTCATTTTGTTTGCAGTATAATATATAATGTTTTTGTGTAAATCGGCCCAAACAATGCATAAATCAACTTAATATAAAGAGCTAAAATAAGTTAATGTTTAAAGGCCAGGAACATGCCAACGATAAACATTAGATGAAATATATTCCGAGTCAGAAAGCAGCAATTCTCCGTCCATGTCCGAAACATTGATTATGGAATATCATGACTAAAGAAAAAGAAAAGGTAAAAGAGCTACGTATAGGCGAGAGTTTGAGATAAACTCACGGGCAAGCATGTTAGCTTTCTCTGTTGCTAAACCTCATGATAGTTGGATAGTGGAGGAATTATTGATTGCCTATTATTTACTACACTGTGGTAGATTTTCCAGCAGTCACGAGTTCTTAATTTCTGCGCGTTATCTGGTGGTTTTGGTGTATTCTCCCATTAGCGCTCGCTACGTCTTCCTTACAATTACTTCTAGTTTCTATAAACTTTTGTCTGTATCTCCTGGACTTATGCCGGATAAATTTGCGGTATGCATGTTGTTTTGAGCAATGTCAGCTGCGCAAGTAGAAGTAAATCATTGGGGAGAGTGGGGTTTGCAATAAAACTTCCGTGAAGCAACATGTTCTTCAATTGCTGCTTTGAATCCTCAGGAATTGTTGTCAGAAATAGATCCACAAGTAAGGTTGGCTGGTCCTAGCGATCTGGGAGACGAGTCGGTAATGTTACTGTCTTTGTCAAGGAATGGGATATAGAAAAGTTATGGATGGTGCTACCGGCTGTGTCAGTGTAGTTAGAGAAGCTAAGCCAATTATTATGATTGGCGTTAAAGTCACCAAATACATGTATTTCGGTGCTAGTGTAAAGGGAGAGTTCTACTTCTATGCTGTCAGATACATGATTGATTAGAGTACAGTCTTGGTTTGAGCGAGAGCGATAACGAAAATCTAGGTAGCTAATGATATGTTGTAAATTATAAATACATTTAAACATACCTAACTTGACAATACTCAGCGCATATGTCCTGCTGATTCGGCATTATACAGAGCTAGTAGAGTAAGGTATGCTTAAATGTAAATATAATTGCATGTAATAGATTTAAACCTAAACTAATGAACTGAACATTATTAACTTTTGAAACACAAAAACTAAGCGCATAACTGGCACCACTAATAAAAAAAATCGTTATACTATTCATCAATATAAATCTTTAAATGGTACCTATTAACATCTGACGCCAATCGGACTAATAGCTTATAAATTAGAATTATTTAATGAAGAAATTTATACAGTGATACATAATAGGGGGAAAATAATTCCCTGTCTTGTTTTAAAATGTCTGTCCGCTCCCGAAATGTCAAAAGACTCAAAACCATCTCCAAAATGGCTTTTATTGTTGACTGCGCTATGCTATTGGTCCTGTGCAGTTCTAGGAGGCTTGCTCTCTCAGGCTTTGCCTTCTCCGTTTGGAAAGAGCTAGTTTATTGCTGATCGAGTGAGCCCCCCCCCCTACCAGGGAATAACACAGACTTGCCTTTGCAGGCATATTTTACAGGCCAGAGTGCTGTTCCTGGTTATTTAATTCCACTTTGAGTCCTTGTGTCACCTCACCGTGTCGTATGATGTAGATAAATAACTTTCGGATAATTTTAATATCGTTTCCTTTTTGTTTTTTTTATACATAAAGAACATACGAGGGGCATGCTATAAGAAATGCGCCTGACCTACTTCCCATAGCAGTAGAGCAACGAAACTTCGCATAGTTATTAGTCTTTCTCTACATAGGAAGCACCCAAAGTTATACACTTCTCCCATCGTTTGATGCAGCTCTGGAGACCGTTTTTTGTAGAATACTCCAGGTTGGTCCTCAAACCACGACGTGACTTCAGAAATCAAGGCTGCATCATCTGGGAAACGCGTTCCTTTCAAAAACAACTACATGGCTGGAAAGAGGTAAAAGTCAGAGGGTGCAAGGTTAGGAGAGTAGGGAGGATGTGGAAGGATTTCATAACCTCACGCCTGTGATTCTGATCTGGCGACATGCGAGTTGTGGACCGGAGCATTGTCCTGCTGTAGGAGGGTACCTTTGCTGATATTGCCCCGCCTCTTGATTTTGATAGCTTCCCTAAATTTCCTCAAAAGTGAAGCATAACAGGTTCCTGTAATTGTGGTACCCTTTGCCAGAGAAACTGTCATCACTACTCCGTCCTGGTCCGAGAAAACTGTGAGCATGACCTTGCCAGCAGAGAGCTGCACCCTGGCCTTCTTTGAAGGTGGAGAGCCCAAGTGCTTCCACTGCATTGACTGGGCTTTTGACTCATCTTCTGGGCACATCTCCAAATCCATCCTCGAGCACTTGACGCGTTCTCGCTTCTGAAATGGTGTGAGCAACGTAGGAATCCATCTGGCAGACACCTTATGCATATGCACATGGCCATGAATGATAGTTTCCACAGACTCTGTACTAATCTTGACATCTTGGGCTATTTGGCGAATAGTAATGTGCTGACCTTCCAAAATGGCAGCCTAAACTTTACGGACAGATGCCTCATCAATGGCAGAAGGGGGCGACCAGGTCTGGGAGCTGTTTCCACAGACTTTCGGCAATGTTTGAATTTACGATGCCAGCGTTTTACTAGGTCATATGATAGGGCATTATCACCATAAGTTACTTTCATTTCATCAAAAGTCTCCTGTGATGTGCGTCCTTTCAAATACAAAAACAGGATCACTGCTCGACATTCAACAGGCTCCATTTCATACCTGACTCAGTTCAAACACCTGTAAAACAGAACCCACAGAACTGTAATTTTCCACATAACCCGTAGAGATATAAATCATTGCACATGTAAATTTTCAGCTAGATAAGACAACTGGAAGTGGGTCAGGGGCATTACTTATTGCACGCCCCTCGTATTATTCCACTCGCTTTTGTTAAACAGAAGAAATAAGAGTCAATTCCAGAATTGATATTAAGTTCTAAAAATTTGAATCACTTGGGGACATATGCACTAAGTAATGTTTGTCATATTCTTTCAATCTTATATGTGCATTTAAAATCGTTTTGTTGTTTCCACGCAATAAGCGATATCCTCGCAAACCCAATAATCAAGGGATAAGACTAAGCCGAAAGTAGGGCGTTTGCTTCATACTAAAGAGGTTTTTCAAGGGCGTTCACCCGCTACTCCATTATTGCGTCACGTACTTCCAATAATATTCGTTTCCTATACACACTGAAGATCACTTGTCGAAGATTTTTAAGCATTGCGTCCAATATTTTGGGATTCGGTGCCTTTTAACTAAGTAATTAATTTAATTACTTTTTCTATCCTATTATGTTTCAATTTATTAGATGCGGATTTTTATTGTATTTTTTCTATCATATATTATGTAATCCGTTACGTCATAAATATAAGTGCTAAGTGATAATCAGTTATTTTAGTTAATGTCTTCGTGAGTTTGGACGTTAAATCTTTAGTGTGAATAGAATTGTAGATTCTATAAGACTATAACCCGATTATGTCTCACGTGGCGAGACTTAGCTACACCCAAGAATTCAGAAAAAAAACTGGTTCTGTTAAAAATTTCGTACATATCCCCATAGTCGTCATACACATTCCCTTACCTGATGACGGTTTGATGTGATATTGGCCGACACTTCATGAGTACAACGCCCAAGATGAGAACAGTGGTGCAACTAATCCAATTAATACGTACCGTTATATATACGAAGACCACACACACATACCCACACATACACACATACATATATGTATAAATATATATATATACATATGTGCGTGTGTGTGTGTGTGTGTGTGTGTGCGTGTATAATCGACCCTCCCGTGGATTTTGACGTATGAGCTCCGCCGTAAAAACTATGTTGCTTGAAAATCCACACAGATGGGTTTTGTTGAATGCTTTGTGCAAAACCAACCGCATTTTTGGTACAACTGCTAATCTTGATCAGTAAAATGGCTTTCACAAGGCAAAGCATACAGTAGAGCTCAGATTTTACATTAGTTTTACCTTTTCCTAGATGCACGTTTTAACAAAAGCTTGGAATGCATTTCTCCCAGTGAATTCAACTCCAGATACCAACCTGAACATTTATTCGTCTCAGCGTGGTACATACAGCGCCTAACCTTCCCAAATTGTCACCTATTTGGCACTAGCCCGGCTCATCGTTGCTTAACTTCAATGATCTGGCGAGAATCAGTCTGTTAACGTGAATATGCCTTATATATATATATATATATATATATATATATATATATATATATATATATAATTATATTTATATATATATATATATATATGACTAGTAAATGCCTTAAGTACATAATTTACTTAAATCTTACATACTTAGATTGTTGTCACTAAAAGCCGATTGTACTTAATACCTTTATCCATTGTGCCACGTTTTCATTGGTCCAAATATTTTGTGAACAACATCCAAAATTATAATATATGCCTGAATAATGCGTATAATATAAATTATTGACGCTCGTCTGAAAAATTTAGAAACATTGTTTGGTTAATATAATTGAAGCAATTTTAATCGTTAATCTTATTTGTTCTAGTCCTCTGGTTTTGATGAGTAGAAACCATTTATTAAAACACAAAACATCGTCATATATTCTCATGCGGAAAGTGATGGTTTCTTGTAAAATATAGAGAAACAAACGAAGTGAAATAATAAAAAAAAAAGATTGTATTATCTGACTAATGCCAAATCTTCAATTGCACTCAAAAATAAAAATGTCTGAGTGCTGTCTCTTTTGTTAAATGTACTCCTCGATTCGAATCGAATGCATTTTAAACAGGTTCATTTTTGTTCAACTGTTACTGGTGGTATGGTTATCTATACATCAATTTGCACATATATGACTCCTGGAATAGGCCCAACTTTTAAACACACGTCTCGATTGGTTTATTGAAGTTGTGTTTCTGATATTTTCTTATTGATTCGTTATAGAATTTGATGCATGAAATAATTCGTGAACGAATCCGAAATAATAATGCCAATAACTTTTAAACTTATCTGCCATAAATTCAAACAAAAAAATAGATGAATTGAAAAAAAAAAAAACAGATTGTGAAACCTAAGAACTCTATAAAATACAATATAAGTATATATATATATATATATATATATATATATATATATATATATATATTTGTTGTTGTTGTTGTTTTGTTTTTCAAACGATAGATTCGGTTAATAATGGCTTCGCCTCGAAACTAGACTTTAGAAAGTCGCCCTAATAAGTTTGGACGTATATATAATTTTATTTTTTATTTTTTTATTTTTAAAACAGTAATCTACGTACACGCGTGTTTCGAGTTTCATTAACTAGCGTAGCTCAATTGTTCGAGACAACAATATATAATATAAGAACCTCTACAACCTATTTTTATGCATTGCATTGTTTCATAACGATCTGGAAACATTTAAACATTTCATAATTGTAAAATATTACAAAATTCGCTACTCTTCAGACAGTAAAATATATTTGTCATATATATGTATATATATATATATATATATATATATATATATATATATATATATATATATATATATGAGCATATTAATAATCCTCATTTTAAGGGATAGTACAGTTGCATCACCTCGTTTCTTTATATTTATTTATTTATTTTTTAAGTATCCTGCTTTCGTATTTGTTTTTGTTAGATAATCATTCTAAAATGTCGCATTTTACATTCATTTAATATTTTAATGTATTTTTTTTTTATTTTATCATAATTTTTTCCGTCCTGATTTATTTATTTTGTTGGTTTACTATCCATGCTATAATCTAAATTTTCTAACTTTTACTCTCTTTTATATGTTCAATTATTCATTTCTTAATATTCCTTAGTTTCGTATCAATTTTTATTTACATGTTACGATATATTTGTTGATAGTGTTTAAATTTTACATGCAATTTTAAGTTAAACTATAATTAAAATATTTCTTTAAATTATTTTAACTAATTTATCTTCATCTCATACTGGTTATGTAATTAATTTAAATGTAAATCGACATCTTTTCCAGTTCTATCTTAATATAAACATGTTGTCTTTATTTTTGAAATTCCCTTCTATTCCTTCATTATTCATAATTCTAGAGACAACTCGATTTTGGCCTACATTTTCTAATCCATTTTTTTTATTAAAATCTCTTTATATTCCTAATCTAACATTTTAATGTTTGCCTTTTTTAAACTTCAATGCTAAATTTAAAACTTGTAGTTATCACTTAACTTTCTCTGTGGCAACCTAGGTCCAATTTATCACTTCATACTTATATTTCGATTTAATCCCTCATAATCTGTTCATCTCAATATTTTGCAAATTTTGTATTCCATTGAAATGTGTCAAGTAATAGTTAATTACCAAGAACCATTATTTAATTTAAATTTACTACTATTTCCCCTATTTAGGTTATAATTTATTTAGTTTTTATATGTTAAATTAACGATCTATGAATTTATTTATTGCATTATTCTAAAATCTACTTTTTAAATTTAAAATTATCTTACTATCTAATTATATTTCATTCACAAAACATTCCTTAATTATTTTTATACATATCATTTTAATCACGTCTACGGTGTGATAACAGGAGTTTATTTCTATGAAAGAACGCTTAGTATAGCATCAAACTTTTTAAGTTTCATTTATTGCGGACTATTATCCTCATCTTTTTCTTAGTTGTTTCACGACCTTTCGGCCAAATATTCCTCTGGCCTTCGTCAGGTGGTAACCGCGACGGATGAGAACTCTGAATCTCCTGACTGCATTCACTGCAATTACTGCCTTCCGTAGTTGTTATCGTCTCCCACGTTTTGGCCAAGTAAGCCTCTGGCTTTAGATGGGATGTAAAGCGCTATCTTCAGAAAATTTTCAACTGGAACCGTACAGATTCAACGTCTCTATCAACTGCGCCACGGACCCCGAAGGACGATCAAGACTGGATTTTTTATCTTATAAATTCATGTTTGTTTCCATAGTCGGGTCTGTACCGAATGGTATATATATCATTTTTAATGGCATGTATTTTTTAATTGGGATCCATTATTGAGATGAGTATTATTTATTAATTTTTATTTATTGCAGACTTTTATCCTCATCTTTTTCTTAGTTGTTTTTGTTTAAAATGTCTTATTAAAATTCACTATGTGGTAGGAGTCAGGTAAGGATAGACTGCATCTTTTGATTTGCAAAGTGTATATTTTCTAACCTTTTCTACTAATGACTATTTTAATTCAAATTTAATTTTAATTTTAGGTAGTTCCCTAAGACAATCCACTACGTGTTTCTTTTCTTATTTTTCATATTTATTCTTGTCCTGCCCTTATTTCTACCATTATCCGCATTACAATTTGATTCTTTCTCTGGTTCAATCTTAAATGATGCAATGTAGTTTCGGTATCTGTCCTTGACATTATATTCAGTTCCCCCTAGGTATATCTTTTTACAATGATCCACTTTAACCTGATATTTATATAAAATTTCAGGAATTAAACAATTACCCTCCTATGAACAAGACTTCGATATTCAAAGTTACATTTGCTTAATCTGATTCAACCCTACTATTATTAAGTATTTTGTTTACCATTGTTTGAACTTATTATAATTATTGCATAATTTGCAGTGGTTAGGAATGAAAGCTTAACTGTGTTCTTAATAATTATGTTACTTAATTAATTGTCTTGGGACCAGTTCTCATCAAATATTTTGTAAAATTTATTAGAGATATATTGTTCATTAAAAGGAATTTTTCCTTAACGAACACACCAGGTTTATCATGTAAAATTATGTTTTTCTTGATAGCATCGGACGGAAATTGCATCTGATGAGTGGGTGGGAAATTTCTATGAAAACATAAAATCATAGAATTGTCAGCCCATTAACGAAACAGCTATAACGCTAAACTCCAAGATGAAATAAACAATAGTTGTATAAGAAAAAAAAGGTAAGTATTCTAATTTCAACAAAATAATGTACGATATATATATATATATGTATATATATATACTAGCAGAAGTACCCGTCGTTAACTGGGTTCAAAAACAGAAAATGGACTGTGATGAAAGTATGATTAGTTATGAAAAGGAGGGGTTTGTAAAGAGATCGGTTTTGATACTCCAAAATTTTTCCCTAAGCAAAATATGATGAAAGTAAAGATAATTTTCGCGAAAATATATTTTTTATATCAACTTTATTTCCATTCGTAGCCAAAAGTGACCAACAAAATGATATGTCCTTACAAAGAGAAAATGTTATACGTATAATAATATGAATATACAAGAAATAAATGTTCCCATGGTCAATAAAATTTAGTTTTATGGTAGAAAAGTTAATTTGTTGTATTTTTAAGTAGTTTGTAAAAAAAAAAATTAATTCACGAACCGGTTTAAAAAAATCAAAATGGCAGCGACTTTAAAATGGAGAGCCCCGTTTTCAAATTGAAGGAGGGGCACCTGAGCATTCTGTGTTAACAATTTAAGAGAGTAAATGACAATGTTCTCTCTGATTCTCTCTCCTCAGATCTTGAGCGCGTGGTACAGTAGGGAAAGAGGTGGCTGGTTACCTTTAATTCATCTTAGACCAAGCTCCTATCATTCCTTCTTAAACGCTCTGATCCTCATTTGGCATCGATTGAAATGAATGGCTCTCGTCTAGGGGAGGCCCCATGTTTTGATAAGCTTCTGGGTTTGACCTTTACTCCTGATCTGAAATGGAACACATACATCAAGTCTGTGGCCAAGGTCGCTGGAAAAATAGTGGGAACTTTCTACCGCTCCAGAATATATCTAACTACTGATGCAATCCTCTATCTATATAAGCGCCAGGTACGTCCAATGATGGAGTACTACTGCCACATCTGGGCAGGAGCTGCTAAAAACAGCATATCCTGCCTTGACTCAGTACAAAATAGACTTCTCCTCCCTGCAACCTCTCTCCAACAGAAGAGACGTAGCGAGCCTGTCTCTGTTTTATCGTTATTTCCATAGAAATTGCTCGTCTGAGCTCCATTCTCTGTCCCCTCGCCAATCTTTTTCGAAAAACACCCGACTAAAGGAAACCACTGTCAATAATTTTCCCCACTCTTTATACGTGCCTAAATCAAAACGTAGATTCCATGAACAAAGCTTCTTTCTTAGAACTGCACGCTTGTGGAACTCTCTGCCGCTTGCCTGTTTCCCCCTCCCGCAGACTTTAACTTGGATGTCTTCAAGTCCAACACAAACAAATTCCTGATGAACCGCCCCGTTAAGTAATGAAACTTTATCAAATCTCAAATACTAACTATTACTACAATACTATCCCATTGATTACTGTACACACAATAACCCTTCTCCCCGAGTGGCTTCTGGGCCTTGATAAGTGGTGATCTCCATGTAAAAAAAAGAGTTCCGTAAACGTAAGGAATATTTATAAACATATTTAAATGTTTTCCGATATTTTGTGCTTGAGGAATATTCGATTATGGCATGTGTAGTTTATATAAAAATTCCTTTTAGTAGTTATCGCCTCAGATTTCGTTTTAATTTCGGTTTGCTGAAATTATTTTTAAATTTTAAATTCCTTCTAGTAAACTGAAAACAAAAAGCTTAAACAGATATATAAATAAAAATAAATAGGTTATGCAAATGTTTTTTCAAAAGAAACGTAATCACGTGAGCATGATTTTTCCTTCATTTGACACGATAACAAGTAACGTTATAATTTTTTATTATTTATCTATTTATCTATTTTCGAAAGAGTACCACGTGCAAGTAGAGAAGGAAAAACACAGTTATGCAAAATTTGTGTTGAGAATTATAAGTTCCGACTTTTTTTTAATAAGTACGTGAATTTATGAGGTGAAATTATTCGACACAATATGATTCAACTAAAAAAATTAATAAAAGCTAACGTGAATTAAGATTAAAGTTGAGGTGTTATTGTGGGCCCTCACCCCTTTTAAAAACCCTTGTTACACTTTGTGACATATTTACATTCTATGGAGGTCAGGCGCGAACGAACACCCAATAATTTTAATATACCATATTTCTTCAAACTTAAACATAATTATCAAAGTATACTTACGCAAATAGATATGAAAAGTCTTTGTTAAAGATTGCGCCATATTTCGATGGAGTACAGGCGCGAATGCAGACCCCACAATTTTTTTATATCATCCCTATTTAAGTTGAAACATACTTATCAAATTATTCTGATGTACATCTATATCAAAACACTTGTAAACATTTTTTTCATGTTTTATTTCTATACTTTGGGGGCCAGGCGCGAACGCAGACCCCACAATTTTTATGAATCACCTTCTGCCAGATCAAACATACCCATTCCTGTGGCTCGATACATCTTCTATCATTATATGTAATCAGTTTTCTAAAATAGTCAACCATATTCGTGACCAGACACACACACACACACATACACACAGACGTTCAGCTTTATATATTACTAGCGGGGGTACCCGGCGTTGCCTGAGTGTTTGTTTCCGGGACGGGGGGAGTTTTAAAAAATGTTATGGTAGGTAAGTAGGAAGGATCAAACCCGGAGTCATGAGTAAAAGTAGGAAAATAAAGTGTGAAAAAAAACATCTGCAACGTTAACAGTTCGGCCACCAAGAAAAGTCCATTCCAGTTGTTTAGGAAAAAAAACCCGACTACGGTAGGTCGGCGCGAACGTGAAAATATAATGTGAATTGTCCAGCACGCTAACCACTACGCCACAGAGCACTGCAGCTTAGTACAGTGATTTTAAATAACTTCACATCAAAGAACTACGAAGCCAAACCGGTGTTCTCTTCTCAACTGTTCCTTGTGAACGATCCCCAAACGGTGTTAAGTGGTGGCAGGGGGAGGAGGAATTTATTAGAGAGAAAATATTTTACCACTTCCATTGATCTTAACCGATTTTGGCCGTGACTTCTCAGCAGAAAAAGTATAGAAATCTAAGATTATAGAGGAATTTGAGAAATAATAAGCCTATAACACACCTCAGATATTGTTCTGCCGTTTGTGCATATTATATTTGAATGAAATATCTTGATTTTTAATCCTATTAAGGTCAAAATCCGACGGGAAAAAATGAGTTCATTTTATTTATATATATATATATATATATATATATATATATATATATATATATATATATATATATATTATAGTAAATGAAAGATGGGAATTAATGTTATATATGAGTTTATTATATCATTAAAACAATACTGAAAGGTTACATTTAAATTAAAAAACAAGCCTCATTTTGTCATTACATTTCGAAGCAAAATTCTTCTCATCTGAAGAGGAAAAACACAGAAATATGCAAAACACAAATACAGAAAAAAAAACTGGCTTAATGCTGTTTAGAAATGAAGCGAAAATGAAATAAATAGAATTTCATGGTAAATAGTAATTAAAAGTAGGTACACCAAATAAGGGTGAATCAGAAGAAGTAGTATATATGTAAGTGATATTAGAAAAATATAAATCACTACGAAATAATTCCATAGTGCATTATTTTTACTTTTTGATAACTTAATTAGCTATATATATAATACCTGTAGCATCTATTCAATATCGAAATACAACTTCGCATGCAATATTGAAGCAAAGGTTTGGCTATCTATGACCATATCTCCCTTACTTCGGCTTGAGTCTAGTGATAAGGAGAAGTCCAGGACAACTGAAAACAATACTGAGATAAGGTGATGGCTCTTAAAGCATCTGGAAATAATAGTGGCACATTTTAGTCTTGGCTAAACTCAACGTTCCTTACCTTTGATGATCTAACGGAAACAGGTGTGTCAACGTGATTATGCCGTTATATATATATATATATATATATATATATATATATATATATATATATATATATATATATAATACTTTCTCTTTATATATATATGTGTGTGTGTCTGTCTTTATATATATATATATATATATATATATATATATATATATATATATATATATGTATATATATATATATATATATATGTATATATATATGTATATATATTGAATTAACTGTCTTATTGCATATCATTCTTTTGTTCTCCTGAACTAGAATCTATCTAATCTGGGCGAGCATCTACATAATTTTTGTTACTCGCGATGAAACCTAACCTACGGTAGGTCGGCGCGAACGTGAAAATATAATGTGAATTGTCCAGCTTGAGTCTAGTGATAAGGAGAAGTCCAGGACAACTGAAAACAATACTGAGATAAGGTGATGGCTCTTAAAGCATCTGGAAATAATAGTGGCACATTTTAGTCTTGGCTAAACTAGAACGAGTAAAAAGTATACTATTTCTCGTCGGAGATAATATATGGATGATTCAAGGCCATTCTTTCGGCTTAAAATAATATGTTAATTTTAGTATTTGGTTAGAGCTAACTGGTAAGGTGAGGTATCCTTTATCAGGTACAGAGCAACCGGCGACACTCAAAGACGATACTAATGTGTTCTACATCTGACTTAATAAAAAATTGATTTGATCTTGTAAAATTTTTCATAGTGCTAATAGAAAATATTTCGGGCAATTCTGGACAAAAAAATCAAAAATTTATTTTTTTGATGCGATCACTATTCCCCGTTAAGAAAAGAAAATCGAAAATATCAGCATAAAGAAAAATAAAAAGGAAAAATAATGTTTTTATACGGCAGAGAAGGATGAACGACTAATAAAGATCAAAAGAGTTTAATTAATACAGATGTTTGGATGTAAAATACATCGAAGATAACACAAAATATACATGGTATTTTATTACGTGATAGAGCTTAGTTTAACCACAGGGTCGCGCAAAAGTCGCTCAGAGGATTTGATTTGCCGTACTAATGTTATTTTTGCAGCTAAAATATTGAAATACAATATGTAGGAGATATGGGAGATTTATTCCCATAAGTAAAAAAAAAATGATTACAGATTTTTTATCTTGAAAAATTACAGCTTTTAGATGATGTCCATTTTGCGATTGTCACATCTCTATCTTTCCCTCAAAAATGGTCATAACTCTTTGAATAATATGCGGGTTTTGTTTTAATTCTCAAATTTGATTTCTGATGTTTTCCTTAACTTCATAAAGATTTTGATTTCTGTTCATATATACCTTCTCTTCAGGTGTCTCTATAAAAAGAAGTGTGGATTGGATAAATCCGATGACCTGGCTTGCTAACCGGCATTGCCGTAGAAAGTGATAATCTGCTCTGCAAACAACTGCTTTCTCTCGTCGTATGAGCAGTTACTCCATCTTGATTGAATCACGAATTTTCCCTTTTTTAAATGGCATGACGAGAAAAATTCACGACCCGATACCGTTCTCAAGTCACTGTATCAGCATTTTTATTACTGCCCTCAAGAAATTTCATCTGTTGTCATGACACACTTAACAGTGTACTTTATGGGATGTAACTCCTCTTTTATATAATAATTTCGGATTTTCAAATCCCCTAAAAACGACAATATTCCTTGATTCTGAAGCCATTAAGATGAAAGTGAGATTCATCAGATATGATCAATTTGTCTACAAAAGTTGCGTCATTTTGGCTCAATTCTTGAATTTTCAGCGAAAATTTAAATCTGTGCTTATAATCGTTCCGTTTCAAATGCTGAACTACCGGCACTTAATAAACGAAACGCTTCAGTGAGTGGAGAAGTCTTTGCAAGGACTTCGTGATATATCAAATACTGACAACGTCTTTAAGTTGAGGTTAATTGTTTTTTAACGACATTCTATTCCATTCTCTTCCTGCTCGCATTGGTTGCCACAGTGCGATGCTTCACAGCTCGTCGGAGGTCACTCACTTAGCCTGGAGTTTTTAAAAATTTGCAAACCATTTTCCTAATTTCGACCTCACTTGGTGCACCCTTTCTTGAAATGATGTCTATACGTTCTTTGAGTTTTAATAATTGACCCCTAATTTAAATAAAATAATTTTTACAACACGAGTTCGCTGTGGGATTCTGTGTTTCTTCATAATAAATTTCCAGACTCTCATCAGCACCACATCTGAAAATAAAAATAAATAAACATTTAAAATAACGAAATTAGAGCATGTTGTGACCCCCTCAAAAACTTTTTCGCCATTCTGTGGCAACTTTTGTTATACTCGCTGTTGTCAGGGATCCATGTAACTATATTTATGTGATATTTATTCACTTGTATTATTTCCATTATCAAATTAATTTCAGTTTAAAATATGGCGAAAGCATCAAAGGGAAACAGAATTCGACATCATAAAAAATTTCGCCGCCTTTTATTTCACTTAATGCGGTCCTCGCTTGATACATTTAAGATTACAATATTACATTTAAAAGGAATAGCTATAGTAACTGACTTACATCATTATTTTTTTTAACAAATAAAAACCAGAGACAGAAATAGATTAGGCGGCGGAAGAATGTGTTGGAGAGAATAGCAAAAACAGTAAGGAGACCGAAAAAGAAAGAAGAATCAGGAGACGGCTCGAGAGAAAGAGACAAAGAGAGAGAGAGAGAGAGAGAGAGGGAGGAAGGAGACAGAGTTTTTTGTATAAAGATGTTGCAAACAAGTCTTACCTAGTTTATTACTTAGTTTATTTTAAACGCGGACAATACCAGATAACCGTACTAGTATGAAAGAGAAAATAAAAGATGAAGATCGTGATGGTTCAAGTTAATATATATATATATATATATATGTATATATATATATATATATATATATATATATATATATATTGCGGGGAAAAAACATAAAAAAGAATTGAGTAATATTTTCCACATCAAACGGATGTAAATTGTTCGAGCCAATTCTCAACAAAAATTATTTTGAAAATTTTTGAAATGCGATTACCTTTTACATTACAAATATCGAGAAGAATATAAATATGTTCCAAAACATACGTAAAATTAATGCATTAGTAAGTTTTATATGAATGAAAAAATAAAAGCTAAACCACTGATAAAGATCGATATGGTTATAATTAATAGGGATATTTTGGAGGTAAAACGCATAGAAGGGAAAATAGGAAATAGACATGACATTACGTAATTCATTTCAAGTATTAGATTGCATGCAGAAATAAACATGGCTGATTGTCATGTCGCATTTTCATATAAAATGTATTTTTCAAACCAGGCGCATTTTTAACACGATTACACTTTCTTTCGATTAACTTGTATTCATCATTCAAAGAATGTTATTGAAATACATTTTTAAATAATGTTCATTTAAGTTATTCTTTATCAATTTTATGCTGTAACGCCTTAAACTTCATTGTCATTATCATAATGTTTCGGCTGTTTTGCTCTGCGGTCTTCTTCAGCTGCTTTGGATCGGGCTTGGTAAGTGTTATTGAAATTTGCAACCGACAATTTTATTAGAGAGCATTCACAAGATAAATTCGAAACTTCTATTAAACTGTATGTGTGTATGTGTGTGTGTGTGTGTGTGTGTGTGTGTGAGGCAGAGCGAAAACTTGAGGAGCGATAATTTTTTACGGTGTCTCTTTTTAAAAATCTACCAAAAATTAAGTTCTTTTGCACAATACAAAATATTCACTGCTTATAAAATAAATAATGAACATTACAACAGTGTACTTGTCTCATACTTATATACTTCAATACTTCAATACTTATATATATATATATATATATATATATATATATATAAAGCTGAATGTGTGTGTGTGTGTGTCTGGTCACGAATAGGCTCCTATATGGTTGACTATTTTAAAAAACTGATTACATATAATAATACAAAGATGGATCGAATCACTGGAATGGGTATGTTAGATCTGACAGAACGGTGGTTCATTTAAATTTTGGGGTGTGCGTTTGAGCCTGGTCCACAAAGTATGGAAATAGAAAATTTTTAAATTAAAAAAAGCGTTACAAGTGTTTTTGATATAGATGTACATAAGAATACTTTGATAAGTATGTTTTAACTTAAATAGGGATGGTATAATAAAATTGTGGGGTCTGCATTCGCCCCTGATCTCCATAGAATGGAAAAGGCACAAACTTTAACAAAGACATTTCATATGTATCTGCGTAAGTATACTTTGATAATTATGTTTCAGTTTGAAGAAATATGGTATAATAAAATTATGGGGGTGTTCGTTCGCATAGAATGGAAATATGTCACAAAGTTTAACAAGGTTTTTTAATATAGATCCACAGATAAGTGTTTCAGTGTGAACAGGTATGGTATAATAAATTATGGGGTTTATCTTTTATTTTTACTTTCATAATATTTTGCTTTGGTTTTGATACCCCCAAATTCAACCCAAGTTTACAACCCTTCCTTTCATACCCTATCATACTTTCATAAATCAGAGTCCATTTTCTGTAGGCTGTTTTTGAAGCCAGTCAACGACGAGTACTTTTGCTAGTATGTATATATATATATGTATATATATATATATATATATATATATATATATATATGTGTATGTATATATAATCCGTACTAAAAATATTAACCGAAACTGAACAAAATATTTTGTATTGTGAGAAGCGTGAGGATTGTAGAAAAAGAAACACAAAAAACATTTGTGCGTGTATCAGATTTTAAAGTTAAAAATTCGAATTTCGGGTGTGTTTAATTATTTATCTTTTATGCTTTGAAGTGTGAAATCCGTTGCATATGATAATGATAATTATTATCTCTCAGGTTACCAAAAGATTATAGATTATAAATAACACTGCTTTAAATCTTTAAAAATGAATTAAAAATTGTCTTAGAGGCTCCAATATTGCTAATAAATATGAAATGCTTTAAAGAATCGATAAAAGAAAAAATCAATAAATAATTGGGCATTTTTCTACCAATACGATAATTTTTTTTCGGCAGTTTTCGTCACGTGATATTACCTTAACTATGGTTGACTGTATGGCTTACACACAGTTGTTCGTATTACAAACAGTTGTTACCTCCCCTTTTCTCAAATTACATCAAATTTGAATAATTATACTATATAAAATTGATTAAAAACTAATTTTATATGGTTTACATTAAAAAAAAACAGTTTTATCTATTTTATGGAACAAGTAGATTGTTCACATGTTACAAAAGGGAAAATGATTGTGATCATGATATTAAAATACATTTTATTTATGAAAATAAAGGAATTTATAGTTGATGTAAAACAAAAATATCAAAAAACACAGCAGTTTTATTTTATTTTTATTTACACGTATTTACCAGAAAAAAAAAAGTTTGATTGAAATTAGTGTGAAGGAAAATATAAAGCAGAAAATAACATACTATTGAACGTATTTGACCAAAAATTTTTGGAATTATAATTTAATTCAATTATTAAAAAAGGGTATTTGCTATTTTTGTTACATTAACAAATATTTTAAGAGTAGGATGAGCCACAAATAAAGAAGGGGTTATGTCCCCAATCGTTGTCGATAAATACCAAAATCATTACTGATTTGGGGGCTATCTGTTCTGATGCCATACTTAAGCTATCTTTTCCTCGTTCAATGAGGGAGGAATCTTTCCAGACTGGGGAAATTGTAATTATTGTTTTATCTAGAGTCCCCCATTTTGTGACGTCTGATTTTCCGCACATTAAAAACCGAATCTTGTGTCTAACTCTGCTTTCCTGGGGAGACAAGTAAATAGAAATGTTATTCGTTTGTCAATTATATGATATTATCTTGTGATTGACTTAGTGGAAAGTTTGAGGGACTTGCATCTACCACACTGGTTCGTCCAGAAACATTTGGTCCTGATGGTAAGACAGAGCCAAGACGACTAAGCGTAGTACTAGAAAAAGGAGTTTCTCTAACACATACCACGTTTAGGATTTCCCAAATGGTACCCATTTGGTACTGGCCTGCCTAATCGTTGCTTAACTTACGGGATTATGTAGGCACCTAATATATATATATATATGTATATATATATATATATATATATATATATATGTGTGTAAATATATATATATATATATATCGCTTATAAAAGAAATGAAACCTTTAGAATGTTGATTCTTTACTTAATCGTCAAAACAAACGCTTAAAATAAATGGAAATTTAAAGGACTAAATGAACGTTGTTTAGTTCTGTAAATGCTACTGTAGTTTATGCCAAACTTTCACTAAGTTTTGGATTTTTTGATTTCACCACGCGAAATCTATAGTGTGATAACATGTGGAATGGTTTTAAATTTTGTAATAATATTTTTGCATATCCTTTAGACAAAAAATAAGTGATACAAAACCCTTTTAAAAATATATTTCAATATGCTTTCCATCGTGACAAAAATGGCCGTGAATTGTTTTTTTTTTTTTAATTTAAAATTTTTAATTCTATCAAAAATAATAGAAAAGGTTTTATATTGTTCTGCTTTTTATAGTGCAAAATTAAGGCTGTTATCTTTCTGGAAAAGAAAAAGGATAATGGATTTTTAATAGATTTTAATTAATTCGTTTTCAAAAAACAACTTTGCATTTCTTTCATTTTTCAACTATGCCTAATATATATATATATATATATATATATATATATATTAAAAAGCACTCTCTGTCTTGAGTAGAGTTCTTACTTAAAATTAAAGTGGTTTCAGATACTAAGTTTAATACAAAACTCCTCACCAAAAACGGATAGGGCACTGTAAAGTGGCGATAAATGTTTATATAAAGACATTGGAGAAATGATTTAAAAGACCGATTCCGTAGCTTACTGTTACAATTGCTAACTATCGACAAGATTGTAATATGTTCGATTCCTCGCCTGGGATGCATGCTACTCAAGCTCTAATGAAAAGTTCAGATATATCGAAACAGTATAATGTTTAATATCTTATATAAGATTTTGATTGCAGAAATTCCCCTCAGGACCAATGTATCATAGATTTGCAATAACACATGCCACATACAAACTCAATATGTCTATGAAATTAGCCACTATAATATGTAACTTTAGAATACCTTTTTAGACACATTTAGCCGTTATAATAAAACCCTACATTCTATCCTAGGAGCAACATCATCACAATCGCAGCCATCTTTAGAGGAAGTACTTCCTATTTCCCCATCTAAATAACAACTTCTTATCACCCGCACTCCTCAGCGGGAATATTTCTGCACTTTCGACAGATATGGGATTTGACCTTATTAACTGTATCATTTACTGATAGACATACAACGATCTTTCCATTTCCCAATTACAAAATAAATAGTGTCCCCTCTCACATTCCGCCAAATCTCACGGGCAGAGAGCTGATAATTCATTCATTCCAGAATCTAATTACAAAACTGAACGCTCCAAATATTTTCAAGAGGCACTCGTTTTAATTAAAATAATCGTCACAAATATGGCGGCAGAAGGGGCAATCGTTTTAAATAAAATAAGTTAAATACAAACATGATAACCAACTGCGACACCTCGAGCTATATTCTTAAGCTATTAATTCTTTTATTTTTTGCATTAAATATACGGCAGACGTTAATTGTTCTTATACAGTTACGCTCCCTTGCTAAATGTTTAGTGTTTTCATAGATGGTACATGTTCTTATTAAATACTATTTTTCGACACATCCGAACACGTTGATATGCTATTATTTTAGATTTTAAAGCTAGATAAATCTTTCCTTTTAAAAGTACGATTGACTAAAATCCTTTCTTTATACGCTAAATGAAAAAGTAAAACAAATTGGGCGAATAATACAGCTGAGACCAAGATGTTTCCGAAACCTTACAAAGTGAACTATCTTGTTTGAGACAAACATTTAATAATAACCAGAAATTGACAGTTTATGTACTTCAAATCTCCTGTTATGTTATTTTAAAGCCTTTAAACTGTCTATTCCTTACTATTTACATGTGCGTGCGTGTGCGCGTGTATGCATGTGTGTGTACGAGCTTGTGTGCGTGTGTTTGTATGTGTCTGCGTGTGCGTGCGTGTGTGTGTCCGTGTGTGTTTGCGCTTGTGCATGTGTATCTGTATGCGTCGGTGTCTGTTTTCGTGTATGTGTGTGCGTGTGTGTGCGTGTGTGTGCGTGTGCCTGTGTGCGTGTGTGTGTGGGGGGGTACATGCGCGTCCCTGTGTGTGTGCGTGTCCGTGTGTGTTCGTGTGCGTGTGTGTGTGTGTGTGTGTGCGCGAGTGTCTGTTCGATACTAACTAATCTAATGCTTGCGCCAACCCGACTCAGTCACAATAACGCGTGGCCGTGCGGATACAGCTAGATTTTAATAATTTTAAGCATACTCGAAATGTATCCCTTTTACATTCATTGAAACTCGCAACAATTTATATATTGTTAAAGCAATAAACGTTTTCTATTATGTCATAAAATAACTGTCAGCTAAATATTTACTTGTGACAATTATTTTAACTTTTTCTTAATTTATATAATGTTACAATGTAAATCGTTTCAAAATAAATAATCTTATCTTTTATATTGTAAAAGCGATTGTCAGTTAAATATACTTTAAGCAAAAAAAAAATTTTTATGCATACGTGCGATTCCTTATTTTAATTACGGATGATAAATACGCACGTGAACTCGGCTTACTGTGATATATAAATAATTAATAATGATAATTTTCAGAGTTTTTTAAAAGAGAAGAACTTTCCTATCCCGAGAAGTAAACCGAAATAATATCTGATTAAACAATTAAAATAATAGTCTCTAAAGCACGAAAAAGAAAAGAAAAAGCAAAGAGAAAAATCCATTTAAATAACTTGAAAATAAAAAAATGGCAACTCAAGCATCTACATGGCTGGAACTTATCAAAACGAGAAAAATAAAGATTTGTAATTTGTTATATATCAAGAATATGCAGCAATTTTGTTGTTGTTATATATCATTATTTCAGTAGAATAAATGTTACTGTCTGTGTGTGTGTGTCTGTCTGTGTGTGTGTACACTCCCCTACCTATTTTCGGTCTACAGACTCGATATTTGAAATAAGAGGTATTTAGATTTGAGAAAATCTTTTAATCAGCTTTCGGCTAGAAAGTCGGCTGCTAAAGGGTCAAGGATTTGAACTTTGAGAACTCTACCAAACTCCTCTGCCAATTTTGGGTCTAAACACTTGACATTTTAGATATAGGTTATTTGGATATGGATTTAACTTTATAATTTGATTTGAGCCCAAAACAATAAATGTTAAGGGGTCATAATTGGTGTCAAAGTTTTTAAAAAAATCATCTTTGAGGTCTCTACCAAATTACTCATTACTTATTTCTGGTCTAAACATTTGAAATTTTATATAAAGTGGTTTCACACATGGGGCAAGCTTTTTAATCGTTTTGGGGCGAAAATTCCACTGACAATTTCTAAAATTTCACCATCGAAATATTACTGTTTACAAGACTTGCTTCTTAAACCTCCAAATCTAAACTACCCAGTCTCTCACCGACCGAAACGTTACACAAATAACACTCAGGATGAGGACAATAGTTTGAGCAAAACAAGTAATACATGTTTATTTACGCTTTTTTCATAAATATATTTTCCTGTAGTCACATTTTCACAGAAACAATTAATATTACATGTAATACATAGCGTGATTAATTAAAATAATTGTGCAGTGTCGCCAAATTTATTAACAACATCTAATTCAAAACAGGAAATAATCTGAAGATTTATTATACATTGTTGTCATATTTTTTTCAGATTAAGATTACTAAGATGAAGAAAGTACACGCCAAGTAATAGAACGGCAAGGACAATAATATATTAAGTAAATGACACATAGTAACGTTCATTTAAGATTTATTAAAGGAATCTATATTGGACGGGGTCACTACATTAACTAACACCGTCTACTTCCAAATAGGAAATGGTTTGAGGAAGTCTATATGCATTGAAAATAAGATTTGAAGTGGATTATAAATGTAACGTGACCGTTACGCTTGACCCGTGCTCGTTACATTTCAAACCTCACTCAGACCTCCACGCCGTCCGCTATCGTGGGAAAGAAACAAACAAAAATAAAAATTCGACTTTGCAGTTATTACCATTACTTTCCAAACAATGCCCGTTTCTTGTTTTTTTTTTCTTCTTAATATTCATTTCGTCTGCCATGAGATTAACAACATCCTGCCGCTCGACACGAGCTTAAAAGTCTCTCGCCATCACTATGGGACCCCACGTCCATCTCACCCGATACGTTTCTCTTCCTTACCCCATCTAACGCTAGCATTAGCCAGCCATTTCTCCCCTTCGACATGACACATCCGTTTTCTTCAGCGCGGGTTTTTCTTCTCTCGCCACGTGGTGTCCTTTATTCTTTTCCTTGTGACGCAAACACGCGCACACTTGCTAATTTGCATAGTGCTCAAACGGCTGCTGCTGCTGCTACCGTTATCTACCCTTCCGCTGTTGATATTCTCATACACGCCGATACGCACTCTGTTACATAAGGACCTTTTCTAAGCAGTTAAATTCTATTAATATCAATGAAACCATTGTATATACCTTGAATATGTAGCTTAAATCTTTTTTGCATATGTATATCTTTATATAAATGCTATAGATAACGAAGATTCATACAAAATCTCAATAATGCAATAACAGAGAACATTATTAATTTTAACAATACATAACCATTAGGTAATGAAAATATAAAATTTTATAATTTCATAAAAACTTTATTTATTGGCAAACATATACATATACTTCTCAAACATATACATCTCCTTGATGCAGTCTTTTGTAAAAGCGACAGTTCAATACAATATTTATTCATAGTTTATTAATTATTTTACAAATTTTAAATCTTTTTATACATATTTACAAGTTTGTCAACTAAATAATAAATATGAGCGATAGATAGATGCAGTGTGTAAAATAGGTGCCTCATATTTTTATTAATGAACATAAATTCATGCAAATGTTTTACAATAGAAATATATTATATTAAAGCAGTCTTTATTTCCCATATGTTATATATAGTTCCTTTGCGATAGATTTTAAGTGTTTTTTTCAATAATTATCTGTTCAAAAAGTGGTTAATTCAACTTTTGAATCAAACATCCAATAAATAGAAGTTATCTTCACAATGGGAAACATATTTATTATGTTTATGGTAAAACTATAGGAATAAAAAAAGGCCGGAAGCTCTATTCTGTAATCTTCAAAAATTGCGAGAAAACATAAGAAACTGTAAGTCACTAGTCATTTAGGAAGGCCACAAAAGCCGAAAAGTAATAATGTAAATTTATTTCACCATGTAAACAATTACCAATAAAACTTGAACAGAATGCTAAGTGTTCCCAAGAACAAGAGATAGATATGTAGGGATCGGATGGATAAAAATGGGGGATGAATAAATTAAAACTACGATATTCAGTTATCAATCTAAATTTAATCTCTAAAATGTTCATGGAAATAAAAAAAACAAATATGACGTAAGATAGCTTACGAGCTAAATAAAAATGTTCGCAAAAATCTAAAATTCTGATGAGCGTCTATTATGTTTTGTGGGTGTGTTTGGTATTATTTGTTAATATTAGAGAAAAATGTTTTACGAAACAAAGGATCGATAACCATGCGTATTTTTGTTTAAAAAAAAAACACGATGCAAAGGAAAAAGACTTTTTTGTGAAGTTTCCTCCCTGGAGCTGGGGATATTTCATGTTTGTGCTTTTTCTGTGATTTCGTGATTAGGGGCGTCCAAATGCAGTTTAGTCCTATTCTGGGATGGTAAATAATGTTATCATTTTTTTATTAAATAATTTTAATTTTAATAATAGTTATTGGAAATAAAATAACATCCTTGTAATTTTAATAACACAAGAATAGAAAAATATATTATCTGCAGGATATTGAGAAAACAAACTAGGATAGATAAAAGTAAATTTAATAAAAATATAAACTTGCAGAAAACTAATTGAGAAATTGAATTGAAATTCATATAAACAAGATAATGTAAGAATTATAAGTTGACAGTAAAAATAATTAAAAGAAGGTGATTAATAAATACTTAAGTCAAGATATACAAATTATGAATGCTTGGAAGCTTAAATTGATAAAAAAATTGGCTAAATAGAGTTATCTCTCTTTGAACGTAAAAATATTAATGAAGTGAAAAGATAAGAAATTTAAATAAAGATAAGAAGAGTTAAAAAGGATAAATTTTAAATTTAAATTATTGTCATAAACAGTATGAGATGAAGATACATTTTAATTAGCACTAACACATTAAACAGTATATCATTTATAAAAATTTCAAATATAGTTATTCTTCAGACACTAAAATACATTTGTCATCTATATATATAAAAGATAAAACGGCCGCATTTTTATATGTTCACGAAAGGCTTTTATCGTGGAGGAGGGGTCTCTACTACATTACAATGATTTAGAACTTTCCTTATACTTCATAGATTATAAATTGTACGATTTACGAACGAACGCCATCTCTACATTTATTTTCATTCACTTTTAAAAAGGTCCCTCTACTCCGCCATTTCGCATGTTTGTTCGTCTTTTTCATATAAATAAAGTGAAACTAAACAGAGGGAAGTAGGCTGTAGGCTTTCCTGCTAGGGACGTCCAGAAAGCAATTAACTTTGATAAATGTGCGGGAAACCTTTCATATCAGACAATGGCTATTCATTGGGCACTGCAAGAGCTCCCTCTTGTGGAGGGAGCTGGTTTTCTCCAACATCGTAGGGAAAACGGGGTAGAAAGCTGACAGCTTAAATGCCCTTCAGAAAGACGTTCATTTCTGCGCCTGCGTGAACTCATTCACTTAGCAAGTCGACTTTTGGATTGACATCAATAAATTTGAACGCTTTTCGCTGCCTATCGCGTCGTAGCGTAGCGGTAAGATGCCAGCTTTTATTTCATTTTCTTCTCCTCTTTCACGTTGCAGTTTCTAGCCTGCCTGCCTGTTTCCACTTTTTTTGCACCAAACACTTAGGCAACGCCGGGCAGTCCCGCTAGTATATATATATATATATATATATATATATATATATATATATATATATATATATATATATATATATATATATATACATATATATATATATATATATATATATATATAATTTAAAGGGGATTAGAACGGTAGTCTAAACAGCTGAGTGTATTTGAATGTGATAGTAAAATTACTAAGTTAAATAAAATACAAGAAAAGAACAGTGCTCGTTGTAATGCAAATATATAATAAGCTTGATAGGCAAATATCCTAAAGCTACTTTTCGCTTCCTCTCGCGTCGTAGCATAGCGGTAAGATGCTAGCTTTTATTTCATTTTCTTCTCCGCCTTCGCGTTGCAGTTTCTAGCCTGCCTGCCTGTTTCCACTTTTTTTGCACCAAACACTCAGGCAACGCCGGGCAGTCCCGCTAGTATATATATATATATATATATATATATATATAGTTAAATGTGTATGTAAAAACAAATAAATTATATACCTCCATACATACATGATGTTACAAAACGTGTAAAAGTATGTCTATTGAAAGATATATTTTTATAAATACTAAAAATCTTACCCAACGTTTAATTCCTGCCCTTGTCATAAAGCAACGTCTGTAACTTATTTAAGTGAGAATAATCCTTGTGAAAGTACATATCTTATTTTATGAATGTAGAATATATTAGCGTCACCTCTTCCAATAAAATGCCATGTTCAATTTATATGTCGTTATTAAAGTCGTAGAGTTATCCTCGGAGTATTGTTCTCCAGGGGAGATGTTCTCATGTAATGAGATATGTCCCACGTACGAGAGTTTAAACGCACGTCAGGTCACGAGCCCTGCTACTTCTAAATATCACTCCCCAAGGCTCTTCAATGGGCCGGAATTCATACATCATCGTAAATACTTATATACGTTCACGGATATATACATGTATATACATGCATGTATATATATATATATATATATGCATTTATATATATATATATATATATATATATGAATAAAAAATCAATACGAAAAATATATGAATGTTTATATCTTTTCTGTATTTATTTCCTTTGTGTTGACGTGCAGGAATACAAAAAGTCTTTTGAAAAAAAAACAAGAATGTTTCCTTCAAAAGCACATATTTTCGACCGATCCTTCGATCTTCCTCAGTGTGAATGATAGAAAACATGAGTGAGCGGGTAGAGTTAGCAGCGGGGGGAAGGGGCACGGGTATAGCCATTAAGGTAAAGATCTATCTGAGTATGACCCTTCCATCATTTTCGACTTGGAATGGTTAGCAACTTGTGTGGCCTCTATTCAAAACCAAGTCCTTTCACGCCACCCCACGAACACACTCGTATATGTGAACATACATGTATATGCACTCGCGCACTACCACAAATGCTTCTTCACGTACATATGCATACACAGGATACGCGCACTCACGTTTATGGACGTGTTCACATATACAGCTGGAGATTGATGAGTAGACGTGCGTGCGAATTAGAATGTCTTTCCAAAGAGCTTGGACTTATGTATTTATTGTGGGTCTAGGTTGTGTGGATTCTCTGCACGTACGCACCCCTCCACACACACATTCTTTTGATCATTTACTTGACGTTTTCTATTCTTGTTCAAACATATTAACATTTATTAAAGTATTCGGATTGTTCTTTTTCTTTCTTCTCTCACACCCATTCATAATCCTATATATACATATACATACATACATACATATATACATGATGATTGCAACGTCTTGTCAGACGAGTGCCACTCCCTCAGACATTTAAAATCCATGAGCCCAAATGCCTGAGGGAGTATCTATACACAGATGATGTTACAGAGTCTTAGCTTTGTACGACAGCTAAGTCTCTCTCTCTCGGTTCAAAATGTTGAGATCCAGCTACAAGCAAGAGCAAGATAGCCAGCAACAAATTAAACTGAAGACCAGCTTAATGCGGGTAATGGTCTTCCACTTTATGGTTTTTTAAATCAGAGATTTGCTTCTCCTAGAAAGGTTGCCTTCACCACGGCTTACGGGAGCCCTCTCCACCCCAATACACATACACACACACACACACACAAATATACACGGTGCTAGATGGCCGTTGACCCAGAAAAAGAGTTCATTCGCCCTTTGGAAGGTCTTGTTTTTAATCCTTCAGGGAGACTAGCCGCCCTCCTCACCAAACAAGTCTAGTGGGGGAACCAGTTTAGTCGCCGGTGACCCAACCATGAGGCAGGTAGTACTGGATTACATGGTACCAGTAGCACATGGCATGACCTGACATAATATATATACATGACATAACAAATATACATACATACATACATACATGCATACATACATACATACATACATACATACATACATACATACAGTAAGTGCTTGGTATAGAGTGATAGCATTGTTTCCAAATTAGAAGCCATCACAAAAATTGGGAGCTCGATATGCCGGTTTGAGAAATCAGAGGTTAATAACGTTTAATGTTGGAAATGAAACTACAAGATGTATCGCAATGCTTAAAGGAGGAGTTGAATAATAGTAAAAAAACAACAATAGCAGAAATAGTAATAATAATAGTAATCATAATAATTATAATAATATATGTATATATACACATATATATACATATACATATATATATACACATACATATACATATCCATACATATATATACACATAGAAATACACACATATATACATATATTAGTGATAATGACAATAATGTTAGTGATAATAATAGTCATAATCACGATAATAAGAATAATAATAATAACAACAATATTAAAAATAATAATAATAATAACAATATTAATAATAACAATAATATTAAAAATAATAGTAATAATAATAACAACAACAACAGCAATAATAATAATAAGAATAATAATAATAATAATAATAATAATAACAATAGCTATAATATGAAGAAGGATAAGAATAATAATAGTGATAATAATAATGATAAAATCATAGTAATTATAGTGGTAATGATAATAAAAACAGTATTCCAGTACTAAAATAATGATAATAATAATGATATTAATAACTATTATGGTGGTGGTGGTGGTGGTGGTGGTGGTGATGATGATGATGATGATGATGATGATGATGATGATGATGATGATGATGATAAAAAAAAACCTAATCCTGTATATCTTGATAGAGAGATACTATAGTATATAGAGTTTGTAAGGGGGAATAGAGGACGCACCCGTGTCTACACCTGTGCATTTGTGTGCGCAATTGTGCGTGCTTAGAAGATGAATTTTAATATATGTCGGAAGTTTAAATATGTGGAATCTGAAAAAATAAAATAACATGAAGTAGAAGACCTTACGTAAAAAAAACTAACTTCTAGTAGGGGATGCTAAGCCGTTCTTCCACCGTGCATACTCACTCTGCCCCGTGCCCTGTGGGGAAATGTCTTTGGTAGGTTTCTATTTTTTATGAAAAGAGTACTCATTTAGCGGTCCCAAATCTTTATTGAGACCGAAGATGTGGGTGTTAAGATTCAGAATGAGTTTCTTTTCATGTTGCCTTCTTTTTCTCTGTGTCCGAAAGTTGGAGGCTGTAAGTACGCATTGCATATTGTCTATGCTGTGGTCCATGAGGGTGTAGTGCATTGCTATTGTGTGCTGTGTAGATTTGTCCCTAATTGTTTGTTTGTGGTTGTTGAAACGTAAACGGAACTCTCGGCCTGTTTCCCCCCATGTAATTACCTTTGTGTATCTAGTGCAATAAATTATGTAAACTACATTGGGAATATCGCAAGTGAGCGGAGGGAGTTTAAATTGAGTGTTTGTGCCTAGGAGTGTAAATGTGTCGCTAGTATTAATGTGTTTGCACACTTTGCACCTGGATTTGTTGCATAATTTGTTTCCTAGTGGTTCAGAAGTGTTGTGTATTTTTGTGGATGTTATAAGTGACCTTAGATTTGGGGGCTGTCTTCTTGCACTGAGTGGAAGCGTGTTGTATATTGTATTGAGGGTTGTAGATCATGCTGCAGTTGTCTGAATATTTATTTAAGTGGATTGTGGAGTTTGTCTGTGTTATTGTTGTAATCAAATACCATTGGTATTTTTGGGGATGATGTGTTATGTTTATATGTGAATAAATTTATCCTGTTTCTATGTTCTGCTTTCCTAATTGATTCGTTAATTATTCTAAGGGGGTAATCTCTTTGAAGGAAGTAGTTGACCAGAATTCCTACTTGTTTTTCGTACAATCGGGTCGAAGCAGATTCGTTTGACACGTAGGCACTGGCCTATATATATATATATATATATATATATATATATATATGTACACGAATGAAGAAAGCAAAGCAACAAAAATAAAAGTTTACCTATATAAATAGATCGATATGGAAATTCTTTCAGTTTTGATATGTAAATATAAAACTAGAGAGAGATAGAGAGAGAGAGATAACTATAAAAACGATGTATACATAACGCGTAAAATAAACTGAGATAGAAAAAATAATATATACAGATTAATACAATTTAGCCTTACCAATAATCCTTTATATATATATATATATATATATATATATATATGTGTGTGTGTGTGTGTGTATGTATATGTGTGTATGTATATTTGAATTTATGTATATACATTTAAATATATATATATATATATATATATATATATATATATCCCTTCGAAGAATTCTCCGAACCCACCCTAAAACTCATACAACGCATACATAGGCCACACCACAGCAACAATCACCTGACGATAATGTATCATTTAGCTGACAATAGCGCCATAAAACAACTCCTAACAGCCCATGATAAAACCTACAATCGTCCGATATTAGAAATATCTTAACGAACAATACTAACCATCGATACATTTACAATTGCACACAAAGACTAAAATTACTAGAACACATAATACTTTAAAAAAATCTACAACCCTTTTTAACCGGATCTCATTTAATACCGGGACAAATATACTAACTGTATTCAATAACTAACAGGAAACTAAATAAATAAAATATAAAGTAAATCGAAATTAAAAATAAAAATAATTCGCCTTACCCATCCTTCACCCACATTTTCTAACCAATAAAAAAGCTATAAATACACCAAACCTCAATAAAAAAAGAAAACAACAACAATTGCTTCCGACGACGATTGGATGTACCGATAGAAAGGACTTTTTGGGATGTCATGATATACAAAATGCCGGCCGAAATAAAAAGACCGCTAGGCGAATTGAAAAGATATCCAGTAAAATCGGAAAAAAAGAAGAACTCTGTTGTGTTCAATCATATGTGATTTAATAATGACTTGATGCCAATATATATATATATATATATATATATATATATATATATATATATATATGTGGTTGACAAGAAAGTTATTGTCGTTTTAAATATTTTAGAGGAACGTATCTCGGCTCAAACAAAAATTTATTAATCGAAATTAGCACTATAAGAATCAATATACTTTGTTTATTCCAGTGATATAAACATCGTGAGTCTGGTGGCGATGAAGTCGCTGAAGGTGTTTTTGATATCGCGTAGGTTTTTAAAGCATTTCTTACGCAGAAAGTTGTTAAGATGCTTGGAAAAGTAGTAGATGTAATGTGAGAGATTTGGATAGTATTGCGGATGAGGCAGAGTTTCGTAGCCCAATTCGTTCAAATATCTGCGAGGTCGGTTTACCAACGTGCTGTGAGGCATTGTCGTGGAGGAAATTTGTCGTGGAGAAGCAATTTTTCTTTGTCTGTTGACTACTGCTGGGTGTTGTTGTCGAAGTTCGTGATGCATTTCATCCATTTGTTAACAGTTTTTCTCTGCCGTAATGAGTTCGCCTGCATTCCAAAAATGTTATTGATGAGACCAGTCGTAGACCATCAAACAGTCAGCATGACCATCTTTTGGTGCAACATTAGCTTCGGGAAGTGTCGTGGACTTTTATTAAACCTTAGAGTTGCTGTTTGTCTTAAAGACCACATTTTTCATCACAAATTATAACCCAGTTGAGAAATGGATTGTTCTTGTTACGTAAAAGACGAAATGATGGCACTTTATGTTATTTTCTCTTTTTTCTTTTCCTTTGGTTGTCGTTTAATCTGTGAGGCACACATTTATCAAGTTTTTTTTTTACTTACCAATCATCTCAAGTTGTTGGAAATCGTCCTATACATTGCGTCTAATTCAAAAGAAGTTCTCGAACAGTTGTACGTAAATTGGCTTCAACCAAGCCTCTTAATTGATCGTTGTCAACATCTGATTGCCAACAACTACACTCATC
Source organism: Euprymna scolopes (assembly GCF_053919585.1). NCBI lineage: Eukaryota > Metazoa > Mollusca > Cephalopoda > Sepiida > Sepiolidae > Euprymna > Euprymna scolopes. Next base: position 79,745,317 of record NC_136511.1, on the reverse strand, counting down.
TCGTCGCCGTAAGGAAATCTCTTTAACTACCATTCTGCTGTGCGTTCAGTAGTGGTCCTGAGTCAAAAACTTCGTTTGATAATTTGAGCAGTTCTAGCAGCTTTTCAGTCTAGCTTGAATGGAAATAAGAAAATTGTGCAAATTTACTTTTTTCCTTGTATTAAATGTCCTGAAAAGAAGATATAATTGTTTTAAAACGATTTTCATTCAAACAATTAGATAGGGCGAAAAAAGATCTTTAAAATGATATATAAAGTAAAAGTAACGAAAACAGATGTGAAATCAAAATTTAAAAGGAGCCTATGTCATTTGATTTTAACTACACGATTTAATTCTTAACATTTCGTTAGCCTTTAGAAAGATTTACTATTGATAATAATAATCTGTTAATCAGCTTCATCTGAACTTTGCCGATTAAAGCTTATCCAGGAGTATAAAGCATAAATTTAAAAATGTAAATGTAAAATATAAATCGGATGAAATTAGCAATTTGAATCATATTTTAAATCACAATTGTAATATCGGTGTATTTTCTAGCGCCGTTTACAATCTGACCTAACACATTCATTTCCTAAATTATTTTCTTTAACCCACAACTGTTTGGAAAACACATAGATAAACATACAGGGCTTTATTTAACTTAACAGAAATGAAATTGTCAAATGTTGAAAAAAATTCACGGTTCATCGCTGATATTCTTACCTTGCTCATCATATACTACTATGCAGCACTACACATATACAGGGGGGCACACTTAATAGTAACGCAATCTCTCTAATATTTCTCTGAACGTCTCATAGATCACTGAAACGAGTTCATGATATGTTTACGGAAGAGTTAAAAATAAACAAACGGTTCGGACCACCACGTTCCCCAAACTTGTTATCATGTGATTTTTTTTATCTTTGGTGGACTTCAAAACAAACAGTTTATGCAAAGCATCCTTACAATCTACACCAACTAAACTAAAGGAGAACATTACAAACTTTATTAGGAGAACCACCAGAGAAGATCTACAGGCAGTATCTTCAAACGTTGTTAAACGTGCCCAGAAATGCACAGATGTCAAGGAGGATTACTTCCAGCATCTTTAAAACACTACAGGTAATTTAAATAATACTACAGGTAATTTAAGTAATAAAAGAATGTCTATCGTCTCTACTACATTTTGTGGGTGATTTCAAGTGGGCCACCCTAAACACAAGACATATCTCGAGATAAAAAAAATAGATTTCTTTATTTGAAATTGCAAGAACACCCCTCTAATTACGGGTCAGTCATCATAACAATGCAAATCGTAACCCTCTCTGCCATATTCAGACGGAATAAAAAAATAGTTAGCATTACGTTCGGAATGGCTGCCCTATTTTATTTTTCAATCAGCTATAGTTCCTGTCACGGACAACTTTGTTAGTTTTTGGGCGTAGAGTGTTTCGTTTGACCGCTGACACCAGAGAGTTAGCTGATTAAAATAGTTTGTATCGATATGTGCAGTGATTACGTTTCCATTTTCACAACTGCTACTTAATTTGCATATGAATAAAGTCCTAATAGGAGATAACGATATTTCTTCCTTATGAAAACTGAATTTATTTATACAATAAAAAACGTTATTAGAATGTATTTTACATTAACTGCAATACAAATATTGCTTTTATTAATATCAATTAGTCTTTGGACTCTTGAAAAATATATAAATCGTATTATGGTGTAATATGTAGTGATGTACAGTGATAAATAGTAAGATTGTACATCTTAAAGCAAGTATACGTTTCATGATCACAAAATTGCTGCAAGGAGCCGTAGTGTAAAGGTTAAAGTACTATTGAAAGTTCAATCCTCAGCGTGGGTGATACTCACAATACAATTACGAATAAGAGAGAGAGAGAGAGAGAGAGAGAGAGAGAGAGAGAGAGAGAGAAAGAGATGGAGAGAGATTTTACTGCATGCGCGTTTGTATTAAAAAGTGGTCTCTTTTCTATCTATATAAAACCACTGAATATAGTTTACATTTTAATTTAAACTATGTTTGTAAATGAAATGTACAGTGATCTGTGTTACGTCACTAGGACTATGTCTGATATGATACAATGCTTTGTGTCTGACCTTAATGACTACCTGTAACTACGAATTCCGACTCGCCATGTACTAATTGCTTCTCTCATAACTGTAAAAAAAATAAACACCACCGCTGGCTTGCTACGTATATCCAATTTATACTTTACCTCCAAGACAACTGACTTTGTCTTACTTGCATGTTAAATAAAAAAAAAATGTTTTTTTTAACTAAACTTTACTTGAAACTCGAAATCCTTATGTAACTCTACTGTATTCTGTAAGTAAATATCCCCTCTCTTGAAAACTAAAAATTTGCTCTACTCCCCAAGCTGCCACTAAAACTCCTACATTACACACCACGCCTTTGTGGTAGGGTCTTTAGAGTCCTGCTCTTAACCTTCACATGCTGACTGCTCAGAAAGTCATCACTAAACATATATATATTTCTACCTCTAAGACATGCATTGCAGTTCATTCTTATCCAGTTAGGTAGAACTAGTCATAGTCTGTACTCAGATTTAAAGCAATCTACAGTACAAACAATATATCTCTTCTTTAGATATATTTGCAACTTTTAATACAACACTGAACCGATACTATTTATTATGCAAAATTCACATTGATTCTTAAATGAAAGCGGAAATTATCTTCTTTCATTAGAAGTGTTAACATACTTAAAACCTACAACTTCTATTAATTTGCATCTACTGAAAATTTGCCCATATATCTATTTACTTAATTATACATGCGGAATACGCCATAACTCATAATTTACCTCCAGTTATACCTGTACTGTATCGCCCTTAGATCCTAACCCTTCTGTCATCCAAAATATGCAGAATTTAGGCACAAAAACTTTTAGTTTAATTCTTAATACCTAGTCATACTGTAACGTTATCCTAAGCTAACATATAAATATATAGAAAAAAATCTAAAGGAAAAAATCTTAAACCACATATTAACTCCTTTCTAACAAACCAGCTTGTAAATATAGTTGCTTCCACTGCATGAATTTTACTCACCCCTCTTCCAGTAACATAGAAATAGCAATGTCCCTAAATCACCTTGAGGAGTGTAACTATTCAGTAGATATCTAACCTTTACAAACTAAACCAGTAACATTAACTACTCACGTGGGGTCGCATAAATACCTGCATTAGAAACTAGGCGCGGAGAAACCCCTTTCGGTGCTGATGGGCCCAGTAGATCTTCCCAGATCATCCGTCTAAGAGAAGGAAAACTCTGAAACTAAACCTAAAGGGAGGAAGGCCTCTCTAGTCTTGGATGACAACCTTCCTAGATCTAGTGACTCCAAGAAATTACCGGTTTGCAAACCTAAACTGCTTAAGAAGCAGATAGGCTCTGTCCATCGCCCGGCTTCCATACTCTTTCTCTGCATATTAACCAGGCGCAGAGGTACTATCACCAGCGATTTGACAGAAACACTCAGTGGTAGATCTTGTTTCCTGACTAGGGCAATGAACGCCGTTTTCTCCACTCCTGACACATCCCACACCTCTAAACTGGGCACTTGGGAGTGCTTGAGTGGCACATATGCCAGTGCAATTAGATTGGGTTGCCCTTTGTCTGATGGGTTTATGGTACCGGATTGACAGTTCCTGGCTGCTGTTTCCGACTGGTAGTATAGTACCCTAACTCTTTGGTAGCGCTTAGAGAGGCTGCTCCATCAACAGTTGTATAATATCGGAATGTTTGTAGTGCAATGTCGCGCATGGAAAGGAACCCTGCACTCATCCCCGATGGGCTATCCTGAGGCCACAATCCTAGTTGATGAAAGGACAGTTAATAGTCTACTTGTGTTGCATGTCTGGTATTCTTCATAACCACTTCATGTTGCATGTCTGGTATTCTTCATAACCTCCTACTTAAACTGAAACTCTTTTTAAAAAAATGGTAGTACAATAAAAAGAAAAGTATGCTTAAACCAGGCTTAGGTTAAAACAAAATCAACTTACCTCCTCCTTTGAGGCTTGCATTTACGAACATCCGTAGGCTTAGAACTAATTTAGATGATGTTGAAACATTTCTCCTTACAAATACTCCGGCTATCTTAACACTAAGAGAGACGAATCTACACTCTTTCGTCCCCTCTAACTACTTTAACATGCCTGGATATCTCCCACTCTACTGTAAGGACTCTGACAAACATATGTACGGACTTGGAGTCTATATTCGTAATCCCTCCCCTTAACTAGAAAAACAAAACTAGAATCGGACGATCAAGCCTTTATGTGCTTTAGATTTAACATGCAACATAACATTAGCTACTTCTATCTTTTCTACCGCTCTCCCTCGACCCAGGATTGCACCCTAATAAACAAAGTCTCTGACAGTATAGATACAGCACTCTCCCTCGACACTAGTGCACAAGTACATGTATTTGGTGATTTCAATTTCCAACACAGAAACTGGCTTGGATTCTCTACTTACTTTGAGCAGCTAGTAGCACAACACATAGCTTCTCTATATCTCATTTTTTTATCACAGATGGTTACGTTTCCAACCCGTTTCCCAAACCAAGAACAACACGCATCACTTCTAGGTCTGTTTCTGACCACAGGTCCCGATAATTGTGTTACGAATGTCCACAGCCCACGTGGGAACGCTGGTCATGCAGTGATTAATGGTTGAAATCACCTTAAACTCAAGAGCTACAACTAAAGAGCCACTGCTCAAAACAACGAGATATTATAAAGAAGCTAACTTTTGAGTCATCAAGGATCTAATCACAGATGCCCCATGGGATATCTTTTCTCTTCTTGTGAAAAGTGCACAAATGAGACCACTGAATGATTCAAAACGGCAATTGAAGCATATGTTCTAACGTGGAATTTTATAGCAAGCCCCACTCTCCCCAATGGTTTATTTCTACTTGTGCAACTGCCATTGCGGAAAGGCAGCATGCGTACCGCAGATTTAACTGACATAAGTCCACTTCAAACAGACAGAAGTAAATAGAAGCTAGAAGTAACTGTCAGAAGGAAATACCGATCGCTAAGAGAGAATTTACTGAAACAAACAAAAAACGAAGCACAAAAAATTAGGATCCCGTGATTTCTGGAAAATCTACAACAGTGTAGTAAATAATGGGCAATCAACAATTCCTCCACTTTCCAACAATCATGAGGTTGTTTGCTCAGCAACCGATAAGGCTTACATGCTCGCCAGTCGGTTTGTTTCCAACTCCACACTGAAACCTTCTAACCACCTCCTCCATGACTTCTCTTTGCGGACAGACGCCACGGTAGACGATCTGAAAATCACCCCTTCTCAGGTGCATGCTATCATAAAAACCTTGACACTTCAAAAGCATGTATTCCTGATCTCATCCCGGCTGTGCTATTAACAAAATGCTCCGCAGAAGTAGCTCCAGTTCTCTCCAAACTTTACACCAAATCCTTTAATGAATCTTGCTTTGCGGACGGCTGTAAAACTGCTTCTGTAGTACCAGTTTTCAAGAATTCTGGCGAAAGAACTGACTCATAAAATTATCCTCCAATTAGCCTTCTCCCATTTTTGCCAAAATATTAGAGTCCATAATAATTTAAGCTCTAGTCCATCACCTTACAGAACCAAAACTTCTGACCGACCAAAAATATGGATTTAGGCAATCCCATTCCACAGCAGATATCCTAACTGTAATCTCTGCACGTATATACCATTCACTGAACAAAATAGGGGAGGATAAAGCGGTAGTTCTCGATATATCTAAGGCTTTTGACAGGGTATGGCATGAAGGTCTTCTCAGGAAAATTGTATCATACGAAATCACTGGACGAATACTTAACAATTAAATCCTTCTTAGATAAGATAAAAACTCAGGTTGTCCCCGACGGTCGTACATCTTAGCAATATGATATAAATGCGGGAGTGCCTCAGGGGTCTATTCTCGGACCTTTATTATTCCTAATATTCATAAATGACCTCCCCGACAAAATTGCCTCTGATGCTGATGACTCCACACTCTATAACAGGCATGCCAAAGTAAAAAATGAATACATATATGAGGAATCGCAGAAACACGAGAGGATGACCCCCAATCTGTAGTAGAATGGGAACACACATGGATGGTCACATTCAATGCTGCCAAGACTAAACTTGTTTCCTTCAATAATTACAAGAAACCTTCTCTACTACCAATAGCAATGGCAAAAGATTCATTATCTGAAAGTCTATCTTTTAAACTCCCCGGCCTAACGTTCACAAGAGACATGAGTCGGAACAATTACAATACGAGTGTTGCCAGGACCGCTGTGAAGAAGGTAGGATCTCTCTACCGTGCTAAAACGATACTAACGCCCGAAAATATTATGTATCTCTATAAGACCACCATTCGCCCATGTATGAAGTATTGTTGTGATATTTGGGCTGGTGCATCTGCTACTAGTCTCTCGCTCCTAGGCAAGGCCCAAAAAGGAAACTCCAACTTGATAGTTCCTGAACTGTCATCTAAGCTTCAGTCTCTGTCCCACCGACGAAATGTTGCATCCCTCTATCTGTTCTACAAGTATTTTAATGGTGATGCTCTGATGAACTGCAAGCACTTGTGCCCCCACGATGTAAATACCCTTGACAAACCCGACAAGCAGCTAAATCCCACCCATACACAGTAGAGATCCCTAGATGTAAGAGAGTTTTCTACTCCAGTAGTGTCTTCATCAGAACCGCTAGACTTTGGAATTCCATTTCCAGTCCCTGCTTCCCCAACTGTACTGACATGCAGAAGTTCAAGTGTAACGGGAACCGATATCCTGCACCCCAACTACCTACATAGAATCCCAGTAGCGTATGTCCCTGATAGTAGCCCCTTACACCAAAGAGGCAAGGTGTGTTGTGTGGAGTGAAAATGTAATAAAACAAAGTAGGCTTTCAGATTCTCTCCAGTAAGCTTTCAAGTTTTCTTCAGTAGGTTTTCATGTTCTCTTTTACTTTAAAAACTTTTTTAAAATCAGTTTGTTTAAGCCTGGAATGGAAAATTCTACCGGATGCCAAACATTCATATGATAGCTCAGATTTTTTTAATTGAGAGATCTTTTAAGAATATGACCGCCCCTTTAAGTGCAATTTTTTACTAGCTTGTGCACTTGGTTAACCGGGTATATTTACCAGGTAGTTTTGGAATTGTTTTTTATTAGTACAGTTGTAACTAAAAACTGGATGACAAAGATTCCAGTTTCTTTTCGTGCCATACATAAGACTTTGGTATTGTGTTATCTTTTTCCTTTCAGCTTTGTTTAATCCAGCATAATTGAGGACACAAACTTCTACAAAGCTTGCTTCTTTCTCCACCTTTTCTCATATCACTATGTCACGTTTTATGGCTCTGTTTTATAAGTACCTAGCTGTAGAATTTGCATTGTCATACTGGATAGTGTATGACTTATTTCCGACTGTTCTTTCTGGTATATGTTGCCATGATCGTCCAGTAAAGATATTTATACACTCTATGGCTTCAGGTCATATAAGCCACCCCCATAAGACAAGCGTTTAGCGCCATCAATAACTTGTAAGCTAGGAAGGCCTGTCGTGCTGTTAGGGCTGGCATTCGGCAAATTGTGGACGCATAAATTGGGCGCATAGTATAAAATATTTGTATTCGCTTGTATCTAATAAAACAGTAAAATAAACATGCAGAAATCGTTTACCCTCGATTCTTTATCAAGGTTTCAAGTTTTAAATCTCAAACTGCCAATTTACTGTTCACTCACTGTCTTCGCTCCCAAGGTTTGTGATGCTTTCGATATTCAACATTTACAGATCGTCCAGATATGTATACACTCCTTTGTGTTGGGTCGTACAGAAACCATCTGCTAGCAGAACCTTATAGTTGGATTTCCAGGTGGCTCACAATTTCTACTTCTGTGTCAGAACTTGCACTTGCTTTGACCATTCATTTTCTTAATAGCATTGGTACAAGCCTGGATCTTGGATAGCCATTATAATCCTCTCCTGATCTAAGTGGAGCGATCATCTTTTTAGCCAATTTATGGAGCCTTGTGCGTTCTTCTGTGAGTTTTTTACACTGATTTCTTATGGACCGCAGACCCACATATAAGATGATTTTCTTTCCTTTTTTTGCTTCAATTTTCAAGTTTGTTCAAGAGGGGGAGGGAGCATCCTACCAGATGCCAATCATTGACCTGCTACCTCATATATTCTAATTTAGAGGTCCTTATAAGATTCTATCGTCTCTTTAAGTGTAATAGTTATAACTATTTTGCACTTTGTCTACTGGATAGATTTATCAGGTAGTTTTTTTAAATTCTTGTTCATGTGTTTGCTCTCATTAAAACTGAAATGATGGATTCCAGTCAATTTTCATGCCGTGTATATGTGTTCTCTTCTCTCTTAGATCAATTTAAGTCAATACCATTGGAGACAATAAGTTCTTCTAAAGTTGCTTCTTTCTCCTTCTTGTCTCATATCACTATGCCAGGTTTAATAGCTGGATGTTAAAGGCGGATAGCTGGAGTAATTGCATAGTCATAGTTGATGGTGTAAGACTTATTGCCAACTGTTCTTTCTGGTATATTTTCCAAGAGTTACTGCAGCATTCGATTTTCAACATTTACAGATCTTCTAGAGATATTCACACACTCCATTGTATAGTAACCGTTTTCTTGCTGAATCTTACAGCTGAATGTCAAGTGAAACACACTCTCTAAATATGTGAGGATGAGACAACTCACTATTTTAAAACCATTGCAAATAAGTCGTTGGTTTTGAACAGCCATTATAATTCTCACTGATTAATGGTAGAGAGAACCTTTCTTATCTATATAGTCCTGATTAAACTCATACACAAAATACTCTATGCTTGAATGACTAAGTGTTTTTCTTAAATATATATATATATATATATATATATATATATATATATATATAGAGAGAGAGAGAGAGAGAGAGAGAGAGAGAAATATATATATATATATATATATATATAATATAATAGAGTTATTTTAATACCTATAGACATTGGTGTTTCATCTTTTCGGGAATCATCAGTGAACAGTAGAACGCGACCAGTAAACCATCTCTGTATCCACTAGCAAGAAACAAATCGCTCGACCAACGTCAACTGTAGGGAGAATATAGTTGAAATTAACATTTATATAAATCTAAATGTCATTCAGAAGGACCAAAGTAATCATGTAATTTTAACATCATGATCTGCTCACGTGGGCTAATAAACTATATATATATATATATGTGTGTGTGTATGTGTGTGTGTGTTACGTTATTCTCCTAACATGAACAGCACCCATCTGAACAGGTGTTTGTGACGTCCTTGATGTGTTGCTAATGTCTTTAGCGTTTCTTCACTTTCTGCACTCTGCTCGTCTATTTATGTTGTGTTATGTATATATAAACATTTTATGTTCCGTGGTCGTCTAAATTTATATGCGTGAGTGTGCTGGGTGTCATATATCCGATATACTTTATATTCACTGGCCCATCTTGAATTCATCTTCTTGGAGGGGCTAGAACCTGTTGGACGAAAGACATTCACTCCAAGATGATAATTGGTTTTAGGTTTTTTATCACTGCCCCAGATGTCGACGCAGATGAACATGGAAAGTGAGTTCTTTTGTGGTCTTTAACAGTCTCCATTGAGAGACAAGACACCTCTCTCCCAACGGGGAAGAAACAATCATTAACCCAACCACTGGGTGGGTTAATAATTGTTTCCTACAACTCCAGCAATCCCCAGCTAACCTGATCAACCTGATTCACATTTAGATCCGATCAGCTGAATATATATAAATACTTTAAAAATAGAAGTAAAACAATACGTTCCCTCAAAAAAGAGGGAGATATAAAACTATCAGATATAGTACATCTCATCGATTAAGAAGAGAAATTAAATATAAAGGTAGTGTTCACGGACTGCTAACATTCGTAATAAAAATTACACAGTATATCCTATATTTATAAACGATAAAACTCCTGCACAAAATAAGGCGTCGTAACAGTGGTAAAACACCAGACTGCAGATTATTTAGTTATGAGTTCGATACTTGTCAAAAAGTAAAGCCATGCTTATGACGGATTCTAGCCAGAAACATGTGTCCATAGATAAATTTTATGCGCATAAAAATATTGAAAAGTAAAAAAAAAAAAAATGATATCGCTAAGGAAAAAATAAGAACGATATACCTTATATATATATATATATATATATATATATATATATATATATACATACATATATATATGTATGTATGTACGTATGTATGTATATATATATATAATATACTAACATATAATAACAGCTATCAGAGAATGCCTCCTTCTCCTTCCAAATTTCATATTAACGTTAACCAATGATTAGTGAGTCGAATGCGAACACTGATATGACTTTACTTAATAGAACGAAATACGTTTCATAAAAAAATGAAATAAAATCTAAGCGAATAAAATGTCTACTTCTTTTAAAACGGCAAATGGATAATAAAATAAAATAAAAAAACAAAACAATGTTAATATTGTCACCAAAATGCGTTTACTCTTGTTATGTAGTAGAAAACGGTGCCGCAAGCACTCTGGTCTAGTCCACTTATCTTTCTCTAACATTGAACAATAGTGAATTTACATTTAGCCAGAAAAAAAATCTTATTTTACAAAACACAAATCTCATTTTGAAAACCATTTCCGCGATCTTATATATATATATATATATATATATATATATATATATATATATAAATTAAATGTATAACATCCCAATGAATGCATGGACGATGATACGACTTTTAGAAGGGAAACCATTAAAAGATACGTCTGCCTTACTTGAAAAAATGCTAGGTTTATTTTTGGTGTCTTTAAAAAAAACACCCAATATTTTTGCTGATGAGGAAACTTTGTTTCAAAAAAACTATATCATAATATTATTGTCCAAGACTTATTGTCTATCTTAATAAAAACATCGTTTCCGAAACAATCGTGCAATTTATTGATTTTGTTTGTTCTTCCTTGTGAACATGATTTTCTTATTTTTGATTTTAATTACAAATTATTAATCATCTTACTCAATAGCTGTAGGATATATATGCCTATCGAGTTTATTATATATCTATATTACTACGAGCTTTTATTTTATTTTAATTGCATTAATGAATGTAACTAAAACATTAAAATATAATCTGCTGTTGTTCTAATACCCTTTAAAATATATATATATATATATATATATATATATATATATATATATATATATATGTGTGTGTGTGTGTGTGTGTGTGTGTGTGTGTGTGGAATATATATAATTCAAACACGCTAGTGTTTGAATATATGGTTAAGTGGCAGTTTTATTAATTTAGAACTGCTTTAAAGCTTCACCGCTCACTCATTTTTCGACCAAATTTCAAGCTATAATATACAGTTTATAGAGCACCTTTTTAGCTATATTGTGGAAAAAACATTTAAATTTTCGTTCAATAAGACAAAAGTGTTTATGAATTTTCTGGTGTTGTAAAAATATGTAAGGAGGTGAGTGATACTTTTTATGACTGGTTTCCATAGCAACTACGTCGCGTCATGACTACTGTTTCTACTAATTCACTGCTGTCGCAAACATAAAAGTTACAAGTGAAACAGAGAGAAGAAAAAAAGAAAGGGAGATAATCAGTGGGAGTTTATTGAAAGCAGACGAGTTCCATACATTGTTATTACATATGTGTTTATTGGAGCAAAAAAATAAGACTGGAATTCATCAAAGAACAAGTGAATTTATAGGAAGCCTGGAAACATCATGGATTAAATACAAAAATGCAAGCATGAAAAGTTATATGATTAAGCTTAGTTGTTAAAATTGGAAAAGAAAAGACAAGATTTTCTATAAAATATATAATAAATTTATAACTTAAATTATTTCAGTATTAAGATTTTTTAAAAATTCAATTTAAAATATTATATAATTATTTCCTGATGCTGCTATATTTGAAGTTATAAATTTATTATATTTTTTAATAGAATATCTTGTCCTTTTACTTTTCCAATTTTAACCACTAGTCATTTACTTTTCCATGTTTAAGCCTAACCATATTACTTTTCATGCATGGATTTTTCTATTGTAACTCATGATTTTTCCAGGCAAGTAAATTCACTATTTTTTTGTTTAATTTCAGTCTTTTTCTCCTATAAACATAACATACACATATGCAATAACAATATACGGCACTAGTCTGCTCTCAATAAAATCCCGCCAATTATCTCCCTTTCATTGTTTAACTCTCTGTTTCACATGGTCTTTCTCTTCTCACAAAAGCCGTGAACTGATAGCAACAGTAGTCGCTGTAGCGACTAAGTTGCTAATGAAACCTTTCATGAAAACGTCGGTCACCTCCTTACATTTTTTTATGATTTTAAACAACAGAAAATTCGCCAAAACTTTTGTTTTATGAAAGAAAATTTTTTTTTTCACAATATAGCTGAGAAAGTGATCTAGAAAGTGTGAGAATTGTGTGAAATTTGGTCGAAAATGAATGAACGGTGAAGCTTTAAAGTAGTTCTAAATGACTAAAACTGCCACTTAACCATATATTCAAACACTACCGAGTATATTTTATTCAACCTCGATAGTATATATATATATATATATATATATATATATATATATATATATATATATATATATATATATATATTATTCCTTAATTGGAATTCATTTTTTGAGATGAGCATTATATGTTAATTTTTATTTTTATTTCGGACTATTAGTCTCATCTTTATTAGTTGTTGTTTTTGGATCTTTTTATTGGTTCACAACGTTTCGGCCAACTTCCTCTGGCCTTCGTCAGGTGGTAATTGTGACGGATAGGAACTTCGAATCTCCTAACTGCATTCTCAGCAATCACTGCCATCCGTAGTCGTTGTCGTCTCACCACATTTTTGACCAATTAACCTCTGGCACGCTTTGGGTGGGATTAAAACCGCTATCTTCAGACAATGTTCATCTGGAACAGTAGAGATTCGACGTCTCTATCAACTGCGCCACGGGCCCCGAAGGGCGATCAAGGTTGGATTCTTTTGATCTTATAAATCCACGTTTATTTATTATCTGATCTTCCATAGTCGGGTCCGTACCGATTGGTATATATATATATTATTCCTTAATTGGAATTCATTTTTTGAGATGAGCATTATATGTTAATTTTTATTTTTATTTCGACGAAGGCCAGAGGAAGTTGGCCAAAACGTTGTGAACCAATAAAAAGATTCAAAAACAACAACTAATAAAGTTGAGACTAATAGTCCGAAATAAAAATAAAAATTAACAACCTCGATAGTGTTTTAATATATGGCTACGTTGCATTTTTAATCGTTTAGAGCTGCTTTAAAGCTTCTCCGCTCACTCATTTTTGAGCAAATTTCAAAAAATTATCACACTGCCAACTATATATATATATATATATATATATATATATATATATATATATATATATATATATGCATACATACATACACACACACACACACATATATATATATATATATATATATATATATATATATATAGAGAGAGAGAGAGAGAGAGAGAGAGAAAGAGGAGAATAAAAGAAATTCAATTAGAATAGGAATAACAACTTTTAAAAGATAAACTTAAAATTTATAATAATGACACAAGTATGGGATGTGGATGAATTTTATTAATATTTTTTAATTTAATTTTTGTAGTACAAATCTTTGTAAGAAATAAAATATTAGGCAAAGTCGATTATGAGATCGTAGATGTAAACAAAACTGATACGGTACTATCGTAGATTGAAGAGGATATAGTTTGGACATTTACATTTCAAGTAGAATTGAGAATGTAGTTTTTCTATTTAGAAAAATAAAACAATTAAATAAATAATTTGCAGAAGAAACATAATTATGTAAATAAAAAAAAATCGCAGATGCTTAATGTAATATTGAGATAAGTAATTGATTAAAATGTAATTTAATAAGTAGAAATACGAAAATTAGACGATTTATTAATTCCATGACTAACGGAAAATAATAAACAAAAAACATGGAAGAGTAAGTGAAGCGAAGTCCAACTGCTTTCTTTCGTAAATAGAGATTAGAAGTTTGTTCATATATGTATAAATAGTATATTTCGCTGTCTGAAGAGTGACACTTTTGGAAAATGTTTGAATGACATAATGTTTGAAATTGTTTAAATGGTCATGAGACAATTGTAACGAATATGAAATTACACAATGTGATGCTATCATTTTTAATTTTATTGTCTTGATTTTGTGAAAATATATACATATATATATGATATAAATATATATATACATTATATATATGTATATATATATATATATATACTAGCAAGGAAACCCGGCGTTATCCGTGACTTAGATTACTATACACGAATGTGTTACGCTTACAATACTTTTATTTTATTACAATACAACTATTTTTCAACCATATTGATTGATTGTCTGCTTAGTCGGTGCACATGCAACCCTACAGTGACTTATCTTCAATAAATCCTATTCTATACTACACTGTAGAAAAATCACTGTTGAATTTTTAAGTCTATTTTTATATAATGGCTGGAATTAAATATCAGAGTCTGATTATTATTTAAACATAAGCATTCATTTCGAACGCACTTTCTTTTATCAAAGAACATTCTGTTGATTTTACACGCCGGTTCTTTTCTGATAATGGTGTGATAAAACTTCTCAAATGAAATTCTGATATTAGGCTATATAAGGGAGTAAACATTAGTAAAAATCGAATTGTTACTTATTGAACCGAATGTTTCCGATTATCGATTTTCGATACTTACTGAAGGCATTGTGATACATCTAATAACACTCACAGACACTAAGTACATTTATGTGAAATTTTAAAAAATCGGCCGTATATATATATGTATATATATTTACATACATATATATATATATATATATATATGCCAGTCGAAGTTCTCTGAACTATAGTGACTCTCTTTTTACTGCTTATACTTGATCTGTATATAAAATACATATTCGTAAAGTTCGTTTTACCTTTCAAACATTGACTTCGTAAAACGTTGGAGAACATAATTTTCCATTCACTAATTGATTATTTAAATATGTTAGTATAGTAATACATTTTTGTAGTCTCTTGGTCTTATTTGATTCCAAGATAAGTATTAACATAGTCCGGTGGAGCTTCGCGCCATTACTTGAGGTAACATAACTTGGAGTAGGTGCACCGTTACTCGCAAAAGCTCGTGTCGGTTAATCGTACATGTTATTTGGACCATGAACACTTTGTGATAATGAATCTTTAGTCATGCCAGTGTGTCCTCAGAAACTACTTTACGAAGCGACCTTATACATGCAAGCATAGCAAACAGAGAGGATGGCTGGCATCTGAAAATTCCGGATAAAGCAAGTAAGTATTAAGTAAATGCATTTGCAGATTCCGGCCATCCTCTCCTCTTAAAAATTTTTTTATTTTTTTATTTTATATTTATTTTTTATTTATTTATTTATTAATTAATTAATTTATTTATTTTTCCATTTAGTGTCTTTAAATAACTCTTGCTGAAATTTTCTTAAGTAATAACCTGTACATTTCAGTTGACATCTTTTTTGCCCTATAGTTTTCGCGCTTTTTAACTTCATCTTATCTGGGTCATTTTGATATTTGATTTTCTATTTTATATTTAATTCTATCACCATTTAATCTTTTTATCTTCTTCACTGATTTTTCTTCATTACACTTTGTCTCGCAGCCGTGTTAATCGCATATCTTATTTTTCTTTTTATTAGTATTATTGGAATGTTCCCCCTTTTCCTTGTACATATTTGTGAATTATTCCACGGATTTCGGTTTTGGATTATTTGGGACCATCTTCCAATTACGCGATTTCCTTGGATTTTACTTCTAAGAATGGAAATTTAATTAACTTTCTTGGGTTTCCATTTTTGGATTTTACCGTCATTGCATACTTTACCATTCACTAGACTATCTATTCACGTGAAATCACCCTTTTCTTCACCATATTCCCTCTGTTTCACTTTTTTGTTATCAAGAAAGATCTTTGACTTACTTGCAGATTCATCTAATACTTTTGTATGCCAAATTCGATCTCGCATTTTGCTAATTCCTACCCTCTGCTGAGAAGGAAAGTACTTCTCCGAAACTCCGCGGATTAAGGACTATCCACTTATTAAGTGTTTGCTTTTCAAAATCAATTTATTTTTAATTCTTTTTCAAAGTACTTTTAACATGTTTTATTAACTGTTTGCTCTTATTATAAACTCTATCTCCTATTTGGTTTTATCAAGCTTTTACATCTGGTTGAGATTACTTTATAAATATTAATTCTTTAATATTTATAATAAACTTTAGTTTAACCATCTTGGATCATTTTGGTAAATTTATTTGTAATTTTTATTTTTTATATATATATATATATATATATATATATATACTAGTTGCATATATATGTATATATACTAGCTGTATATACTAGCTGCATATTGATATATATATATATAGAGAGATAGATAGATAGATAGATAGATAGATAGATAGATAGATATTTGTTTGTAAACAAGTGATGGTTTAAGCACTGTTTGCGACGGGCGGGTGTGAATTTTATACACACTCGAGGAGAAATATTTACAGTACTGATTCGTGGTCGGATGGTTAGAGCTGTCAACGCGACCCTTGCGAGTTCGATCCACGGCTGGGGAAAGGTGTATGCCTAGCCGCACTGATGAGTGGTGATACAACAAAACAGTACTGTATGTGGATGACAAATTATATATATATATACATATATATATATATATATATATATATATATATATATATATATATATATATATATACTTCCAAACCAATGGAAGAGTTCTCCATAGACACACCCACACAAACACACACACATATGTATATGTGTATATATATATATATATATATATATATATATATATATATATATATATATATATATAATTTCCTACCCGCGGATGAGAAGGAAAGTATTTCTTCAAAACTCCGCACATTAAGACTATCCACTTATTAAGTGTTTCCTTTTCAGATTAAATGTGTTTTAGCTCTTTATCAAAGTGTTTCTAACATGTTTTATTAACTATTTGGCCTTATATATATATATATATATATATATATATATATATATATATATATATATATATATTTCAGTTACACAGCCATATTTGATTTGTAACAGACATATTTGTTCCCCAAAAATATAAATTGCATCATATCTTTTCAAATATATTAACGGCCATATGACGTTATAAAAAAATCTTACTATCTTTTACAACGCTACTGCACCCTTTTTGAATTTCCAGTGACTTTTTCCGTTTCTGAAATTGAACAATTTCATTAGATCAAATTATGTTTTTAAATATTTGTACTGCTGTTTTCTTTTTCTTGATATCATTCATCCAAAGAAAGACCTGCAATAAAGACGAAACATTTATGAATACATTTGTTTCTATTTATCGCTCCATGTCGTCAGACTATTCTTCCATTATTCTCATGTCTATATATATATATATATATATATATATATATATATATAATATAAAGCTGAACGTCTGTGTGTATGTTTGGTCACGAATAGGCTCCTATATGGTTGACTATTATAGAAAACTGATCACATATAATGATAAAAGATGTATCGAGACACAGGAATGGGTATGTTTGATCTGACATAATGATGATTCATTAAAATTGTGGGGTCTGCGTACGCGCCTGATCCACAAAGTATGCAAATAAAAAAATTAAAAATTAGTAAAAGCGTTTACATGTGTTTTTATATAGATGCACATAATAATACTTGGTAAGTATGTTTTAACTTAAATAGGGATGGTATAATAAAATTGGGTGGTCTGCGTCCGCGCCTGTCCCCCATAGAATGGAAATAAGCAAAAACTTTAATAAAATCTTTTCATATCTGTGTGCGTAAGTATACTTTGATAATTATGTTTCAGTTTGAAGAAATATGGTATAATATAATTATTGGGTGTTCGTTCCATTGAATGGAAATATGTCACAAAGTTTAACAAGGTTTTTTAATATAGATCCACATAATATTGTGATAAGTGTTTCAGTGTGAACAGGTATGGTATAATATATTATGGTGTTTATCTATTTTATTTTTACTTTCATCATATTTTGCTTTGGTTTTGATACCCCCAAATTCGAAGCTATCTCTTTACACCCCTTCATTTTCATAACCTATCATACTTTCATAAATCAGAGTCCATTTTCTTTAGGGTGTTTTTGAACCCAGTCAACGACGGCTACTTTTGCTAGTATATATATATATATATATATATATATATATATATATATATATATATATATATGTATATATATACATATATGTGTGTGTATGGTAACGTATTTTTGTTAATGTATATCCACACATTAATGTTTAAATAGTTTATGTTATTACATAAAGTATACATATCATTATCACATATATATTCATATATATATATATATTTGTTTATATATACATGTACGTACATTTATATGTATATCAATCAATGTCCATATTAGTATGCAAATTATATTTTGAAAAGACATTTATATTTATGAAGTATACAATGATTGATAGCATTCCTATTTCTCCCCGTGCAAATCCAATATCCGTTTCAATGTATTTTGCGTTCCTCAGTTGTACTTATTTTTTTCTGAATGTTGTCAGAATCGACATTAAGTTGCTGTTTTGACGAATTGTCTGTCTTTTCACGTTCCTTGCATAAGCATGTACTTCAAGGGAGAAAAGAGAGCGTGTAAACGGCCACATCTTCATGCGAAATATCCAGGTGTGTCTTTTGAATCAAGTGAACAGGAAAAGCAGAAATAGTAATGCCCGAACCGGAACAAGTTTCGTTTCGTTAAACTTCCTTCGTTTCGCTTCGGTTGGACAAAATAACTCAGTTATTGAGGTTTTATATACAACGATCTCTACCTACTCGGAATTGCCCGGGATTTATTCGCTGTACATTTTAATAGCAATTTCCGTTATATTTGGAAAATTTTTGGTGAGTATGAATAACTGTATCATTTATATCTGCATGTTAATCTGTCTGTTTGTCTGCCTATCTGTCGGTCGGTCCACCTGTCCGTTGCATTATTTCTTCAGCAGTACTGTACGTTCTATCTAAAATTTAGTTCGGAATTTTACTATAATATTGTACAGCAAACTAGGTATCGTAGTATTTGTTCGATGAACTGTAAGAGATTGATATAAATAGAAACTTTATGCAAAACTGAACACACGTTTAACCACATTTTACCATCAATTTCACATAAAACATTCCTTCTACGACAATGGACCATTACTTTTTCTCGTTTATAATGAACTAAACTAATTTGGTTACTCTTCCTAATTTTCTAATCTTTCATGTTATTCTTATAATGTTTTGGCCGATGTAACCTCCAATCTTCTTCAGTTGTTTCGTCGGTCTCATAAATCAGAAATCATAAAGTCTAACATGATAATGTGTACAGAGTTTCAACTGGAGACTTCATTTAATACAAAGGGATTGCTTACTACTTGTCCATTCAGTCATATCCCGGTTATAATGAGTTCTCGGTTACAGTCTTCTGGGTGCTGAATATTCAATCAGCAGCGCAAACAATACCAATAATACAATTTCGAATGATATTAAACTTCTACTAGATCATGGCTGACGGAACAAAGAAAAGCTACATCTATGGATATAATAATGTGTTCCGTTCAAAATGCCGTAGAAGTTCCAGAACCAGATAGAACGCACAGAAAATAAGATCAGACGTTACACCGGCTGAAAAGTAGTATATAATACAGAGATAAGCAGACATATTACTTTTTCAACAGATGTGCTCTGGTGTGAACGGACGAAAGTTGAACATTAAATGGCAACGTTCATAAAATAGTGCTATTCTTACTCTAAATGTTCCCGAAATTATTAAAAATTATTTAAAAGTTGAAATAAAATAGGTTGCGATGGAAATGCATGGATAGTTCGATGATGGGTGATTATTTTTTTGATTTCAAATTAAGGCTAATTGGAATAAATATAACCAAAGAACTGAAGCATAAAAATGGTATAAAAGCACTTCATGTTCAGACAAAAATTTATGATTCTGCGATTAAGTACGGTACAGGGAGAGCAGGAATGAAAATAAAAGACAACCATATCGTGGCCAATAATAGGGATACTCTAAAACTTCTTTTTTGGTGGATAGTCTGCCATATACAGTCTATTCGGAAAAGCGGTAATAATTTTGTATAACGATAGTACCTGAATCAAAATCATGAGTTCTTTTCGGTGTCATATATTCCGGTTCAACCAAGTCGTCCAGGTCTCTAACTCTCGAATCCACCAAACTATATGGGAATAGCTATCTCTTGAACTTTACCGCTTTTAAATACTTAAAACCTTGCCAAAATTAAAGAATATAAAAGTTATCACTGTTTTATTTTTTCTGAGACACAGTGTATAGGTGCTTCGTGATTTTTCAGTTTTTTCTTCCATTTGATTTATGTCGGATTAATGTTGTCAACACTGAACGTTTCTGATTTGATTTGATAGGTTCTTACGTTGTTTATATGTAGGTTCATTGACCTATCATCTGATAAATGGTTGAAAAGTTGCCAAGTGATAAAATTCTTGAAAGAGCAACTCATACCGCATGTACAAAAACTATACTACGAATGAAATAGTCCGATGCAATCTTAATACCAATAGTAAGTAATCGAAAAAATTAAAATAAAATAATTTCGCCTTAGTAATATGTGCATCTTTATTGTGACTCTGTTCAAATTCCTGACTAGTAGTACTTATCCCCTACAATGATGAGAGCGTAAATTACAAAACGCATGTGTCTGTAGTTTAAAAGATAATCCATACAGTATTCTGCTTGTTCCCTCCTAAGTTAGTATTGCATGTTTATATGCTGCCCCATCCAAAAAATCCATCAAATATATCTGGATGAATCTCAACACGAACTACAAAAACGGTTTCATGAACATAAAAGAAATTTACGAAGAACGTTCGAAAAGTAATGCCTCGTACTTTTATTCGCCCTGAATGGACAGTAATGAACGGCAATTGCATTGTTATGTTGAGGGCCTATTCATTCATTACCCGAAAGTTTCATCTTTATGTTGCTGATATTGACAGTATCATATCTAAAGAAAGCGACCCCTGCCATGGACGTGCGTCGAAATATGAGAGGAGTCATTGAATTTCTCCATGTAGAAAAATTTAACCGATAAATATTCATCGGTGCCTTATGAAAGTTACGAAGTCGATGCAGTTGATGTAACACCAAGAAGATGTGTTCGCCGATTTCAGACTGGCGACAGAAATCTGAGAAAGAAATAGCGCTACGGAGTTTTACTGCCGAGAAATCTAAACAAGTTGGCAAAAATGCGTTAAGAACATTAATGAAGAGATTATTTTCGGAACTAACCTCGTATAACATAGCACTTTTTTTAATGCACTATTCTCTCAGGCATTAATATATAATCATTCTTTTAATTTCAAATAAATATTTCGTATTAAAAGCAAAAAGAAAAAGGTTTTTCGCGACAAAATCGCACAAATTATTTTCAAGTATTCTACTAGTATGTTATTTATTCAATTCAGGTATCTTTAGAAAGTCTTGAAATAAGGTCGGAATGTCGTTGCTTTTTTTCTCTCCTTTTTTAATAACATTAGAATATTATTTCTTAAATTAACATAAACTTACGTACACCCACACATTAACATACACACACACACACACACACACACACATATATATATATATATATATATATATGAAAAATTATGATTCAAATAAGATTAAGTAAAGTACAATAGTTATTAGTCATCAATTTCAAACACGGAATATTAATGAAAATATTCAATCCATAGATTCCCAAAGACACGCTACTTCCCCATTCATCTTCGCGGATTACTGTTTTATAAATCGATCAGATTATTGACTAACTGGATGATCGATGGATTGTCATTTGTTATTTGTTGAAAAAGCCGTTTTTTGTTGTTTTTTTCTCGGAGACATGTTATATTTCCAAATTAGTGTAGTGATGTAGTTTTTGCTGATGTCTGTTCTATGTTGGAAAGGAGAGCGTCTTTAAGAATCAATGAGTTTGGAGTTTTCTGTCATCATAATTCTTTCATGGATGAATAAATATTTCATGTTACTTACGGTAACAACCACTTAGAGATTGTGAAATGTCTGTGCAGGTTGGCCATAACGAGATCTTATATGTACTGCGAATACTGTGTTATTTTGAATATTTAGTTAGGATTAACTTTCAAGGAAAATATTCTTATACCAGTTTATCCTGACGAACACCTGTACACAGAGACTTGCGAATAGTGCCACGTAGACATTCAAGAAATCCCATATATATGTATATATATATATATATATATATATATATATATATATATATATATATATATATATATAGCAAAAATGGTAATTAGTAAAAGCCTGGAGAAAGTGCTCAATACTATTGCAGAGCTAATATATATTTTTTATTGTTTGTCGTTTTATCTGCTTAGTTACACGTGTTTCGATTACCGAATTGTATCAACGATCCGATAATTTCATCAAACTTTAGAAAAAAACGATGAAATTATTGGATCGTTGATACGATTCGGTAACCTAAACATGTGTAACTAAGAAGATAAAACGGTAATACATATATATATATATATATATATATATATATATATATATATATATATATATACTAGCAAGTCAGCCTGGCTTTGCTCGGGGCCTATGTATTGATCACACTTCATGTACATATCTATATATATTAAAAAGTTTGACTCATGTCCAGGTAACCTACATCCAGAATTTCAAGTGTTTAGACCGAAAATTGGCGGAGAATTTTAGTAGAGTCAGCAAAGGTCAACTCTTTCAATTTTTACCTCTTGGCAGCCAACTTTTCGCCCAAAAACTGATTGCTGCATGTCTGAATACCCTTTATGCAAATTTTCAAATGTTTATACTCAAAATTGGCTTAATACTTTGCTAGTGACTTAAAAGGTCAAATCTTTTGTAATTTTGTTTCTTTGGCAGCCAAATTTTCGGTCAAAAACCGATTAAAAATCTTATTCTATGTCTGAATACACTTTATGTAAAAGGTAAAATGTTTAGACCAAACATTGGTCGAGTAATTTGGTAGTGACCGAAAGGTCAAATTTTTTTTAGACTTTGATCCTTATTATGACCCCTTGACATTTATTGTTTCAGACTCAAATAAAATTTAAAAAAAGTTTGATCCATGTCCTAAATCTAAAATTTAAACATTTAAGACCCAAAATTGGCAGAGGAATTTAGTAGAGTTTTCAATGGTCAAATCGTTGAATTTTGACCCCTTGACAGCCAAATTTCTGGCCGTAAGTCGAGTACAATTTTTTTTCCCAAATCTCAATACCCCGTATGTTAAATCCCGAGTCTGTAGACTGAAAATTGACAAAGTAATTTGGTAAGGAAATATACACACACAGACCGACGCATAGACAGAAACAATTTCACATTTATAGATGTACTAGCAGTTCCGCCCGGCTTTTCTCTGGACCTATGTACTGTTCATAACTTTATTTGCATATGTATATATTAAAAAGTGTGAATATATATGGCAATATCGTACTATATAATGGCTTCCTTAACTACCATAGAGAAAAGTTGGTAGAGGCCACAGACGTCAACTTCTTTTAACTTTGACCCCAATTTCGGCCCATTAACATTCATTGTTTTGGGCTCAAATATAATTAGATATGTTATCCATGTCCAAGTAACCTACATCTACAATTTCAAGTGTTTAGACCCAAAATTGTCGGAGGAGTTTAGTAGCGTCTGTAAAGGTCAACTCTGTAAACTGACCTCATGCCAACCAAATTTTCGCCACAAAAACTGATTAAAAAGCTTGCTGCATATCTGAATACCCTTTATGTAAAATTTCAAATGTTTAGACTAAAAATTGACTGGATAGTTTGCTAGGGACCGCAAAGGAAAAATCTTTTGATTCTTAGAACCCTTGGAAGCCAAATTTTCAGACAAAAAACGATTAAGAGCTTGCCCTATGGCTGAATACAGTTGATGTAAAATTTCAAATGTTTAGACGAAAAATTGGCTGAGTAATTTGGTAGAGACTGCAGAGGTCAATTTATGTTTATCTTTGACCCCAATTATGACCCCTGATTAAAAAGATTTTCCAAAAATATCAATACTCCTTATGTCAAATCTCAAGTCTGTAGTCATTTGGACACCCATACAGAGAGACAGACACACACACAATCAGCTATTTTAATTTATATATATATATATATATATATATATATATATATATATATATATATATATATATATATATATGGGCGTGTATGTGTACGTGTGTAAGCGCGGGAGCTGGAGGATGTAATAAAATATTATATAAAGTCAAATACGTCGGATTTCGCTTGGTCAGTACTTAATAGTGTTTAATATGAAAAATGATATTTAATTCTACTGGACGGCAAATATTATTTCAAATTTGAATTTCTTTCTTCAATTAAAAACAGACCTAATGTATTGTTATAAATTAGTAATACTAATACAGTGCCTTTCTTGATTGCTTTTAGATAACTGCATAATTAAGTTAACACCGGTTCTCCTGAAATCATCGAAGTTAAGCAACGATAAGCTTAGCCAGTACGAGATGCGTGACTATTTGGGTATACTAGGCGGCGTATAAGATATCGAGACAACACTACGGTCAAAGAAAAAATAAGGCTCCTCTTTTCCTATGCTAGTCTGTGGGCGACCCTTGAACAAGTTCGAGAGCTCATTTCAGCCCCCTGATCAGAGTTAAGTAAGGTCATGGAAAGCAGGCGACTTATGTAATATGGACGCTATCAGGAACAATTCTGTTCATGGTTTCATATCTCGTTGTTTTGCTTCTTTTGGGCACAATAATCAGGACAATCACCCAATATGGACACTGCTCGGACAGAAAGAAACCTACTGATTGTGCAATTGCAAAGTAAGCTATGGCAATACATCAAACACTGTCGCGATACAGCGTGAATAGGGTTCTGAATGTTGAGCAACAATAAATTCATGAATGCCTCAGGGTTAGAAATAGACAGTGTGTCAGAGCTGTCACTGCCTGTACCAGGCAGGACACTTACATTTTTATTGCGATAGGATCTGGTGTCTCAAGAAATACGTTGCATTATTTAAATCATTCGAGCTACTGTTCTGCTCTTTGAGGTTATTCATATTAGGTTTCGGCCAATGTTATCTCCGACCTCCTTTTAGGTGTATATTGTCGAACTTGAGAATCGAGCTCGAACATCGGCACAGAATTTCTAAAGCAACTCTTTTTTATTCCACGGGAGTATTAAAATCTCATTACGTCCGTAATTACTAGGTAGAAGTCTAAAGTTACTCCCAATTAATATTTTAGTATTGCTCGCTATGAGGATTAGACGTTCAATCCCAAGAAGAGTGTTAATAAATTTTACTAATTTTTTCATCTGTAACGTCATATTGAATAGGTTATATATTAAAACTGTTATATTTGTGTGCATATTAACATCACATTAATATATGTACACAATAACAGTTTAACAGTATCTGTTTCCCTCAGCATACAGAGAACAACGGACACCATTTTTTGTTTTGTTTTTCTTTATAAGGGAATCAGCACTTATAAGTGGCCCGAAAATCACTCGAGTATAAAAATAAATGAATGTCAGATTGTAGTGCAATAATCGTTAATGGTGTGAGTTAAGTAGAATTAGATTATTTACGAAGTTTATTACGCTTACAATTTAAGTATACACATATTTTAATGTATCTAAGCTAAATAACACGTTTTGTTACATTGTTACATTGGTTACATTCTTACTTTTGTTACATTGTTACATTGATTACATTGTTACATTAGTTATATTGTTACTTTTGTTACTTTTGTTACATTGTTACATTGGTAACGTTGTTACATTGGTGACATTGTTACATTGTTATTTTTATTATATTGTTACATTGATAACATTGTTACATTGTTACTTTTGTTACATTGTTACATTGGTAACAGTATTAGAGTGGTAACATTGTTACATTGTTACATTGTTACATTGGTAACATTGTTACTTTTGTTACATTGTTACATTGGTTACATTGTTACTTTTGTTACTTCTGTTACATTGTTACATTGGTAACATTGTTACATTGGCAACATTGGTAACATTGTTACTTTTGTTACATTTTTACATTGGTAACATTGTTACTTTTGTTACATTGTTACATTGGTAACATTGTTACATTCGTAACATTGTTACGTTGTTACTTTTGTTACATTGTTACATTGGTAACATTGTTACACTGGTTACATTTTTACATTGGTAACATTGTAAAATTGGTTACATTGTTACATTGGTTACAGTTTTATTGGTCTCTTATATTTTCTTCCTTGTTGTGTATTTACTATCGTTATGTCATACTTATGTCAAGTAAAAATTCTTATTATCGTTTGTCATCCATTAGCATTTTTTATGTTCTTCACATATAACGCGTTAACTTTGGTAAAAATCACATTCCATCAGATTATTTCGATTATCGGCTATTGGTTATCGATACTTATCAAAGGCATTCCAAAAAACACACAAAGAAGACTGCCAGCTGCATAAATACCGTCGTGTGAAATTTCATAGCCGTTTTCGAATACATAGGGAACGAACATAGACCGAGTTTCTTTTATATAACAGTAGTTAAATAGATAGATACAAAAAAGATACCTCAATATACAAGCTTTGACATATAAATAATATATAAATATCGCCTTAAGATTGATAAATCATAAAGCTAACTTGCTCGGCTTTCATTATTTTAACTGTATTTCTCGTTCCTTCCCCTTTCTCTTCCTCTATCTCTCACTTATCTACAAACATGTTATTCCGTCTTGAAATCTGTATTTGCTTTTCTGAAGTTGATATCTCTGCCCCTTAATTTCTATCTATCTATCTATCCATCTATCTACGCTCAATATTGCTCCATAAATATTAAACATTTTCTGAATTAACTGTTTGTTAAAGCTTTTTGGCGCATTTTCCATTGACTAACAATAGTCGATTTGATAATCTTTTATACTGTGGACCACAAAAAATTCGGGTACCCTTCTATTACTTTTGGGATATCTTTCGCCTTTATCATCATCATAATCATCATCATCATCATCATTATGGATACTCTTTATTGAAGTGTAAGCCAAAAAAGGTTTAATATTTATGGAGCAATTCTGGCTTCTGATTGGTTGGTAGCAGAACGTGAATTTATTCGATTCTTCAGTTCCTAGCAGCATCGTTTATAAATAGAATCGCGCGACTGTGTGGGATCATACCCCATTATGAATAAAAAATATTGCAACATCCCCCCTATTTTTTATAATGGGGAAGTCCCCTATGTTTGTTCTGCTCAAAAATAAATATATATATTTTTATATTCAATTATACATAACAAAAATTAGAAACCAAAATTGCTCCAGAAATATTAAACCTTTTCTGTAGTAATTTCGCATGTTTTTTCCGTCCCGACACGGTAAGAATCTTTTGCTCTGTGGAACTGTCTACTGCAAACCAGTCAGCTCTCAAGACTTGTTTAGAACAACGAACCATCGGAAACTGTTCTAAAACTAAACATGGCTTACACTTCTAGAGGTTATGCGCTGGGCGTGCGTCTTTATTTCGATGGATCCGAATCAAAATTCGAATTGTGGCAAGTTAAATTTCTAGGATATCTACGAATCCAGAAGCTACACAAAGTACTTCAAACACAATCCGAAAACAGTAACGACCCCGATTTCATTGAAAAGAATGCAACTGTCTTTGCGGAATTAATACAGTGTTTAGATGACCGAAGTCTATCACTAGTAACGAGAGAAGCCAGGACGATGTATGCAAACACTGAACATATTGAGAGAGCATTATTTATAGAAAGGAAAATCCAAAATTATTTCTTTATATACTGAACTGACATCTATAAAACGAATGGAAGCCGAAACTATTACTGATTATATTATAAGAGCCGAAACGACTGCAAAGTCTTTAAAAATGTCTGGTGAAGTTATAAGTTACAGTAAATTTTCCAGTAGTAAATGGCTTGAAATCACTCGGTAATCCCTTAAGGACCTTAAGGGATTACCGAGTGATTTCAAGCCATTTACTACCGTGATAACCCAGAAAGAAAAACCCATGACTTTTAGCCAATTCAAGGTAGCACTTAGAAGTTACGAGGAAACTGAAAAAGTGGTCACAGAAAAAACGAATTTACAAATATCATGAAATTTAAAAATACACACAAAAAACACCTAAATTAAATTATACCCATACCAGCAATAAAAACCGCAACTTTGCCAAAAAAAATTTTCTTCTAAGAAAAGTACAAAAATTATTTGCTATAATTGTGGACGATCAATCATAAAAGTTTCCAATGTAGATACAGGACTCAAAATGACGAATCCATTAAAATGTGGAGAGCTCTGTTAGCGAACATACATTTTTTATTTTCGTGCTTCAATGCTTCAACAAACAATAATAATTTTCTTGTCGATTGTGGGGCCACGGCACATGTGATTACAAAGGAATCTGATTTTATGAATTTTGACCCCAACTTTAAGCCACAAAATCATTTTGTAGAACTAGCTGACGGGAGTCGAGTAAATTATATCGTTTTGAAAAGAGGCGATGCTAAAATCTCGCTAAGGAACAATAAAGGTGAACTATGTTTTTTTATTCTAGAAAACGCTCTTCTAATCCCAAAATTTAAACAAAATATATTTTTTGTAAAAGCTGCCACTAAACAAGGTGCAAATATAAACTTTAGCCCCAATAAATCAAAACTGGTATACCCGAATGGAACTGTATTCGAGATTAAAGAAAATGGAAGACTATATTATTTAAATAGCGTAGTCCCATCGAAAACCGCCTGCCATGATTTACAGACATGGCATAACATTTTTGGACATTGCAATATTCCTGATTTGAAAAAGTTGCCGGCTGTGATTGATGGAATGAAAATACAAACATCAAAAAACTTCAATTGCGACGTCTGTACGCAAGGGAAAATCACAAACTATCAAAGCAAGATGCCAGACAAGAAGGCCAAACAAATCCTATCAATCGTGCATTGTGACTTGAATAGTCCCATGGAATCGATGGCCAGAGAACAGTATAGATATGTGTTGAATTTCGTAGATGACCATTCAGGTTTACTTTTTAAAGAACAAATCTAATACCCTGCTAGCAACTAAAAAATATTTAGCCGACATGGCTCCCTACGGTGAATCAAGTGTATTCGCTCTGACAACGGTACGGAATTCACCAATAAAGACTTTGAACTTTTACTAATTAACAATCATATCAAGCATGAAAAATCAGCTCCTAAATCGCCACACCAAAACAGGACTGCTGAAGGAGCGTGGCGGATACTTTTTGAAATGGAAAAATGCCTACTCATTGAATCAAAACTCCCAAAAAAACCTCTGGACGTACGCATTATGGCGTTTTAACAAAACACTATCTAAAACTCCATATGAATCTTTTTGTGGTAAACAAAAACAAATTTAAGCAGAATGCATATATTTGGTTCAACTTGCTTCGCATATATAAATAAAAAGAGTGAATTCAATATTAAAGCCGACAGAGGTATATTTCTTGGATACGATAAAAATAGTCCAGCCAATTTAGTATTTTTTCCAGAGAAAAATAAAATAAAAAGAATCCGATGTGTAAAATTCACAGAGACGTTTAATTTTACAGACGAAATCCCGTCATAATAAGATGAAATTATATTTCCTCAAATAATTAAAACAAACGAAGACAATAAAAATGACGGAGACAAGAGTATCCATGATGATGATGATGATGATGATAAAGGCGAAAGATATCCCAAAAGAAATATAAGGCGACCCAATTTTTTAGTGGTTGACAATATAAAAGATTATCAAATCGACTATTGCTAGTCAACGGAAAATGCGCCAAAAAGCTTTAACGAAACAATTAATTCAGAAAAGGTTTAATATTTATGGAGTAATTCTGGTTTCTGATTAGTTGGTAGCAGAACGTGAATTTGTCAATTCCTAGCAGCATCGTTTATAAATAGAATCGCCCGACTGTGTGGGATGATACCCCATTATGAAGAAAAATATTACAACAATCTATCTATCTATCTATCCGCCTTCGTCTGTTTTTCATTTTCTCTTTCCGTCTTCATCTCTCTCTCTCTCTCTCTCTCTCTCTCTCTCTGATCTGCCTTCATATATCGCTTTCTAAGCCCCCAGAACGTTTACTCTTTATACCTTCTTTGCTCCTTTATATTTCTCTTTTCGTCTCATCACTTGCATACTTGTCTCTCTGCGTCTTCTTATCTTCTACAGCTTTCATATCTCATTATGACTTCATACTTCCCTATGTGCCTTCACACACGTCTCTCTCTTCGTCTCCTTAATTATCTCTGCTTCAATTTACTACTCCTTCCCTTTCGCTCTCTTCTCTATCGGTCTCCAAATTACATGCTGTCGGTTTAAGATAATGAGTGAAAAAATTACTTTGTACCATGTATTTTTATTTACACCAGAGTTAAAAAAAATTTTTTAGAAATACTTAAAATTGAAACTATCTGTTTTGTTGTAAATTAACGGAACTTTTAAGCTGTTATTTCCGTCGTAATTTTTGGTGGCTTCCTTTACTGTCGTTAATTTATTCCAAACTACTTCTGATTTATTAAAGGTACGGAACTCTATAACTTACGAGAAGAAAACGCAAATCTTCCGCGTCACATTCATGAAAGTGTGTGCCATTTTAGATTATATGCGTGAACGTGTGTTAGTCTGAGTCTCTGACTGTGAAGAAAAGGAGAGAGATTGGGATGAGCAGAGAAAATGTTTAGATTCGAGAGAAAAGTGGCCAGTGAGATTCCTTTTGTCATTACCATGCCATGCAAACACAAAACGATACTGTAATATTTACATGAACTTAAACAATAAACAAACTTATAAAAAACACACACATAACACACAGTAGTGCTAAGAAATACGAAAGTAAATATATTTACGGAAACAGTAGATGGAACTTCTGTAATATATATATATATATATATATATATATATATATATATATATATATATATATATATATATATATATATATATATATATATATACTAGCATGGATGCCCGGCGTTCCCGGGTATTTGGACGTGTATACTTAGCAAAGAAAAAAAAAGTCATTTTTTTTTAAACTTTGACCGTTATTATGCGCCCTTAACATTTATTGTTTTGGGCTCAAAGGTCCAATCGTTTAACTTTGACCCCTTAACAGCTAAATTCCTGGCCGAAAACCGGTCAGATAGATTTTCTCCAATCTCAGTACCTTGATATCAAATTTCGAGTCTTCAGACTAAAAATTGGCAGAGTTATTGCGTAGGGAAATGTACACACACAGACACACAGACACGCTCAAATTTTTGTGATTCAATAAATTTAAACAATTTATGACGTGAAATGTTTGAGTTTCATATCCAAGATTTTTATTATTCTATGTAAGGCTAAGAATATATTAGAACTATTTTAATTCCTTATGCTATAGGGTTCCGATGTCTACCATCTCTTCATAGGAGAAAATATTAGCAAATAGCTATAATGGTATACAACCTATTTGCTATATAGTTTTACAAGACGAAAGAATATTTGTCCTTTTAAAGGAAAACAGAATACTGAACAGAAAATATTTTAAAACACAACAGCTATTAACGTAATCCTTACTTTGTCTATCGTTATATTTTGTAGATGTGTTACCATGATATGTTGACTTGTTTGCATAAAAATATTGTTTTCTCTTTCTCATCACTCTCTATCTCTCTCACTATACACAATTATATATATATATATATATATATATATTATATTATATTATGTTATAAATATATACATACATATAGAGATAGATAGATAGATTGATATCTCTAAAGAAAATGCAAAATAAATATTTTGAAAAGCTGAGTCCACACGTTTGGAACACCTGCAAATGTGTTACTTTTAATCCAAATCAGAGCAAGCTAACGGATTCGTTAATTCAAACAGCTACGTACACGCTCAGAAATATATCATTTAACTGGAATTCATTATTGAGATGAGTATTAATTATTAAGTTTTATAATTAATAAAAAATAATAAATAATACTCATCTCAATAATGAATTCCAATTTAATAACATATACCATTCGGTAGGTGTGTAAGAAATTTCGTGAAAAATATTGAATAATTCCACCCCATCTTTCCAAGCTCCTCGAAAAATGTAATTCAAGCCCTAATATTTTTTTTTAAATTAGAGGAGCAAGGGCCAAGTTTTCATTTAAAAAGAAACAAAAGAAAAACAAGCAACGTGTTTTTTAAATAAAAAGGTTTTAAACTTCGGACTTTACAGGTAAATTTATAAAAAAACACTACTTTTTTTGTTTTAAATTTGAATATATTATTTTTTGATCTTTTATCTTCAATTTGTAATATATAAAACTTTGGTGAGTAAATTAATTATTTACTTTTACTTAGACCTTTGAAAATGGAGGGGGGCGTGAATTAAAAAAACGTTTGTCAAAATATTATATTCGGTTTATTAGAAAGAGCATAAAATTTCACATTGATCCTGAAAATATCGTAAGAATTGAAGAAATAGAAAAATTTTGATAGATTTTTAAAGTTTAAAAATTGAAAAATACTGAGCGCGTAAAATTCAATTAATTTCATTACTGTTTTTTAAAAAGTAAAAAAAAATAATATTTATATTACTTTTAAAACAACTTTAATAGCGTTTTTTTGGAAGTAGTATCCATAAAGAAAATAAACAACCCATTTTTAAAGGAGTAATTACGAGTTTTTTTATATATTTTTCGCAGTTTCGTGTTAGGGGTGTCAAAAATTCCTACAAAAATTCTGATACACCAACCATTCGGTACGAACTCAACAATATGGCGCAGTTGATAGAGACGTTGAATCTCCACGGTTCCAGGTGATAAGTGTATGAAGATAACGGTTTCAATCCTACCTAAAGTTGACCAGCGGCTTACTTTGCCAGAACGACAGCAACAACGGAAGGCAGTGGATGCCATCAGGAGATTCAGAGATCCTATTTCGTCGCGGTTATCACCTGACGAAGGGCAGAGGAATAGTTGTCCGAAACGTCGTGAAACAACTAAGAAAAGATGAGGATAATAGTCTGCAATAAATAAAAATTTATACGCCGAGAAAAAACATCTCATTTATGCGATATATATATATATATGTATTTATGTATGTATATATATATATATATATATATATATATATATATATATATTCGTTGTAAAATTTTTTGCCAATAAGTCCCTTAATCTCCTGAAATCACAATAGTCCAAACATTCTGGGAATCATGACATTTTTTTACCAGTGGACACTGTTTCGAGGATTTCAAAACATTATATTATATTCCCTGACAATGTTCATCAGGCAACGCCTCCCTTAAATAAAAGAACAAACAATGCTTCGTATATGGGGTCTAGTCTTTTGCTCAAGGCTAACCTATTCATGTGATTATAAAAACTTTCCTTAACTATGTCATTTGTCCTTGTCTCTACAAAAAGGGAGTATATATATATATATATATATATATATATATATGTCAGGCCATGTCATGTGCTACTGGTACCATGTAACCTAGTACTACCTGCCTCATGGTCGGGTCATCGGCGACTAAACTGGTTCCCCCACCAAACTTGTTTGGTGAGGAGGGCGACTAGTCTCGCTGAAGGATTAAAAACAAGACCTTCCAAAGGGCGAATGAACTCTTTTTCTGGGTCAACGGCCAACTAGCACCGTGTATATTTGTGCGTGTGTATATGTGTATTGGGGTGGAGAGGGCTCCCGTAAGCCGTGGTGAAGGCAACCTTTCTAGGAGAAGCAACTCTCTGATTTAAAAAACCATAAAACGGAAGACTATTACCCGCATTAAGCTGGTCTGCAGTTTAATTTGTTGCTGGCTATCTTGCTTTTGCTTGTTGCTGGATCTCAACATTTTGAACCGAGAGAGAGACTTAGCTGTCGTACAAACCTAAGACTCTGTAAAATCATATTTGTATAGATACTCCCTCAGGCATTTGGGCTCATGGATTTTAAATGTCTGAGGGAGTGGCACTCGTCTGACAAGACGTTGCAATCATATATATATATATATATATATATATATATATATATATATATATATATATATATATATATAGTGGTGAGCAAAAAAAATGAACCAAACAAATTTTATACATTTTATTGCACTAAAAGCTATATTTAACAAAGAACAATTGAACAAGGAAACTTAAACGAGATTAATAACATCGAACAAGACATTTAGTTTAATAAATGCTTAGGATGGATCGCATTCACTTTTTATTTCTATAAAAGATTAATCCTTTTCGACATGTTCTCAACCAAAGTGGAACACTGTGAAGAGGAGATGCTATGCCATTCGCTTTGAACAGCTTCCCACAGTTTTTCATTGTTCGAAAAGATTCTTCCATCCAATGATCGAGATATTATGGACCAAATATTCTCGATTAGGTTTAAATCGGGGCTTTGACATGGCCAAAATATCACATCAATTAAATTATCAGAATACCATTTTTTATGCCTTTATCCGTGTGTGCAGAG
This sequence comes from Euprymna scolopes, assembly GCF_053919585.1. NCBI lineage: Eukaryota > Metazoa > Mollusca > Cephalopoda > Sepiida > Sepiolidae > Euprymna > Euprymna scolopes. The sequence continues at coordinate 79,710,537 of NC_136511.1, read as the reverse complement.
GCATTATTGTGTTGAAAAATAATCTTCTGAGATATTCCCAGCTTCTGGATACTTAGTAACAGTCCCGATTCTAATATTCGAATGTATTCCTTTGCATATATAGATTCTAACATCTAATAAGTCCCCCAACTCCTGCTGCAGTAAAAAACCCATACCATTATCTCGCCATTCCCGTGTTTAACTGTCGTTTTTATGCAACTTTTTGATAATAATTCTCCAGGTCTTCGATTGCCCCATTCGGGAGCATCAGGAGCATCAATAACAAGACAAAATCTTGATTAATCTAACAAGAAAACATTCCTAAACCAGTCTGTATCTTTCTATCATTGATGTTCTTCTTAGATAAAAATGGCTTCTTTGCACACCGTTAAGAAGAAGCTCCCATTTCTTTCATTCGTCTAGATATTGTATATCTAGAAAGAGAATTTCCAGACCCTGTTTTGAATTCTTTGCTATGGCTAACATAAGTTTTCTTTTAAACCTTCAAAACAGTTCATTTAAGCCTGTGGTCGTCCTTCAAAGTGAATGCTCTAAAGCGACCAGATCCAGATTTCCCTTTTACCAAGCATTCGACTTGGAACCTTTGACCAATTCGCTTAACTATAGAAAGAGATGCTTTCACTTTTTCTTTCCTTAAAATATCAAAACCCTGCTTGTAAGTCATTTTGGACTACTTTAATCCTGTAATAGCTTTTTTCCGGCTATTCTCGTTTTTATTATATAATTTTTGTTATGCATTAAAAGGTTCCAATTTCTAAAGTTTTTTGTTATTGTTAAATTAGTAACTATTTCTTGTTAAATTTTCGCGTCATTCGCTGCATAAAAAATGTGTTAAATAAAGAGTAATGGGATGTGTCCAACACTTATTTTCCCCACTGTATAATATATATATATATATATATATATATATATATATATATATATGAGAGAGAGAGAGATTAATGTATGTGTGGAATTATTATTTAAATGCATTTTGCTTTGCTGATTCAAGAATATCCATCGTGTGTTCTTTTCTTAAACTTGTATTTCGTTTAGATAACTTTGTCATGTTCTATTATTTTCTATTCAAATGTTCTCGAATTCAGTAATTTCGTTCACTATATACGAATTCAATATTTATGAACGGAATGTCAAACAAGACGTGATTCTTACGGTTGCATGATTAAACCATTTGACTCATGTTTCTTCATTAATGATCTTCGTCACATGCTTAATAACGAAATACTCACTTGTCGATGTATTAGAGGTGTCTTACGGAGCCTGGTATACCAATTCCTTTTTTTCTCTATTCTTGATTGTTTATCTTCCTGCAACTGTCTTCCCCTTTTCATCTCCAACACGATATCTTAACGAGGGTTGCGTTATTTTACTTTCCTAAACATCAAAATCGTTGAACAAATGTTTTTTTTAATAATGTCTTTTTTATTAATATGGCTATGGATAAATGTATGGTTGCCATCGAAACAACAGTGTAGTAATCGTTAGTATTGGAAATTTGGATATAATTTAATTATTTAAGTGCACGGCTCAACAAGAGCTTGTTCACGTTGAACTTGAAGACGACCATATTGTGGCATGCTCGAAAGCAGGCAAACTGAATAGAGTTCAATATGCGGGCAGTTCTCAAATCGAGAAAGAAAACTTATTCATGGAATCTGTGTTTAAATTTAGACAAAGATAGAGAGTTGAGAAATTGTTGATAATAGTTATTTTTTATTTGATTAGGCTACCATATTTAGCGGTTCTTCATTTTCTGTTTATTTATTCTCTATATTTTATATGATTTAATTCAGACATGCGTTCTGACACCAGTGAATGATTCATTGTGTATGAAGTATTGAATACAAGTTGCTATTTCAGTTAAAGCCTAGTGAAAGATATTGATTCCAACCAACGATATAATCAAGTGTAAATAAAACAATTTTAACCTGATTTCATTATATTTTTATTTCTATTTTTATTTGGGAGAATTATTCAGATTATTATTTTTATCTAGAATGTTATTTTCACAATGTTTCTGCGATGTAAGTTACGCCTTTCATCACGGAATCTTGCTGAACTCAGAAAACGATACAGGGTTTTGAACCAAGTTCTATGTATACAATACACCACTGTAAAGATTATTCTGGTTTCCTGAGTCAAGCATAGTTCTACCATATAAGGCTGTCTGAAGATATTCGTTTCTAGAACTAAAATGCAACATTGACATTATTGCTTTACCTTTCACCTTGAAAAACTTAATCATGTCAAAAACAAAAACAAACTATTTTCCCCCACAAGATAAAAAAAAAAACATAATAATTAAATATTTGCAAATAAAAAAAATTGAACCATTAAAACCTTTTTGCAAAACTACAGGATTCGGCATTAAACAAACCTAAAAGTTTTTTTATGGCATAAACAAACAACTAAATCATACAGCCAGCTATGTAATTTGTGTTATATTTTTTATATCGTTGCACATATTAAAAATTGAAATGAATTTCACTTGACATTTTTATGCGTTGTATCACGGATCAACGGCTTCATTTTACGCCTGTGTTATGTAATATCAACTACATTACTTGATGCAGAAAGATAATTGATGTTGCAAATAGTTCCTTGTATATTTATTCACTTATTTAATTGTTTAATAATTTTACAAATCGTTATATATCGAGGATGATAAAAAGATATATGATAGGATTTCAAAATCACCATTCAATAAATTATGTAGTCCAAGAATATAATCGTATGCTTGTGTGTATCGTTTATCTTATCATTATATTTATGTTTGGGATGGGGCATCCTACCGAATGCCAGATATTTACATGCTATATTTAAGACACTCCAATCTTGATATATTCTTAAAATTCTGATCATTTGTTTAAGTGCAATCGTTTTTATTTAACTTGCACTTGACTCACAGGTTATAGTTGCAGGGTAATTTTTTATATATAAGATGGATCTTAATCATTACTGCAATTATAGAGGTATTTCTAAGATTCCAGATTCTTTTACGGTCGTAAACAAGACCTTAGTAGACCCTAGTATTTTGTTATCGTCTCTCTTTCACAACTCTGCAGCATTGGGCACACTGACTTCAACTAAGTTTGCTATTTTCTCTCTTTTGTCAAATACTTACTGTTCAAAGTTTAACGGTTCTGTTTTCAAAGTATCTTTGTATGTATGTGTATTGAGGAACCATATGTTCATTTTGTATAGCACGAAATGTCTTTTTCCTTATTATTCTTTTGTGATCTGCTCGACATTTTTGATAATTTACACGTATCTCTGTCAAATTTTCGTAGGAAGCATCCGTAGGTAGATTTACACGGTTTGGTGTGAGTATTTAGACTGTCTCACTCAACCGTTATCAGGCCTATTCTAGGTTTGGTTTATTTATGTTTACTAGGTTCGATTATGCGATTCTCTCTCTCTTTCTCTCTCTCTCTCTCTCTCTCTCTATATATATATATATATATATATATATATATATATATATATATATATATATGAAGGAAAAAGTACAACATACTGAAGATGGAGCTTGACTCAGAGATATATTTAAATTATAAATTTTAAGCAAGTAAAATATCGAACACCGTAGCGAAGCCGTCTTTGATTTAATTTGCAAGGATCATAACCACAAGACCACCATAAACCGCAACAATATTCAAGTGAAATTAACCATTTATAAAGACATAAACGTTATTGAATGTCGATCTACAGTGATCGAATTAGTGAAGGTCACGATATCGCACGTATACCAACTGATTCACTTCATTCACAGTGTTCAACAGTTAAAAAACGTTTCTGAAAGTATATATAAGTATACATTAATATATATATATGTAGAGAGAGAGAGAGAGAGAGAGAGAGAGAGAGAATCTTCACCATCGCCTCGTCAGTGACCATGACAACCGTGTACACTCCGCTTCCATTTCTCTCTCCCCTTCCTTTTTCACACACCCGTAAAGTACCATTTCAACTCTTCATTTTAAATCTCCCCGCTTCTTTTAACAGAAACTGGAATCAATTTAAACCCATAAGAATTGTAATTTTTAACCATTGCCAGTAATGGCAAATTTTCTCTTGAAAATTTGAAAACGGTCTTTTTTTGTACCTACGTTTTCTGCTTGATGATATCTGATATGATTAAAACGGTCTGCACGTGGTACAAGATATGATTGTATTTATATATATATATATATATATATATATATATATATATATATATATATGTTTGTATCCTCTTAGAATATATATTGCCCACAACTAAGAAAATATCGTATTTGGAACCCGAAGACCTTTTGGATGCGTCATTACTATTTATAATATTTATATTGTACAATATTTAAAAAACTAAATATGAAGTATGTATAACTGATTATAAGTGTGTGTATGTGCGTTTATGTATGTCACGTCTGAGTGTATCTGTAAGTGTATATGTCTGTGTTGGACGAAAAATATTCATATCTTTCAGAAAGACTGTAAAAACACATCCCACGTCGAAACTCTGAAACTCGTCCATCGTGTTTCGAGTTTTCGGAAAGATTACGTTTTGATAAGTCGCTTGTTTTATAGTTTGGAGTAGAGTCAGACACAATATCTATTGCTAATGCGGAGGTAACCTTACTGGAAAACCTGGATTGGAACAAAAATTCTCAGTTGAGAAGTTTCACTTCAATGACCAGAAAGTAAAAAAAAAAAAAGGATGAAGTATTTTATCAGAATCAAGATATATAAAGTATACTATTTCTTACATGAATATATACAGCGTCAGTTATTTGCAAATTATCAACTATCTTGTATTGGCCAGGTTCAACCGTATAATTACATTACGATAACCGATGTGTAAACGTGCTTATGCATTAAAAGACTCAAGCTATCAGTTTAATGAAACTAATAGACTATATCTAAAACCTATGTTGTGCAACGAATATAGGAGAAAGAAAACTGCATAACATCAATAGTTTTTTGTGTTGATTTCGCCGACATTGAGCTTTGGACTTCTTAGCAGTCAATGTAAACAAAATAGATTCGGAAGAGATGAGTTTACTATAGTCTGTTGGAGAGTATCCATTGTCTCTTGCGACAAAGGAAAAGATATGGTCGATATTAGTGTTTGTATTTACACATGGGTGTGTGTTTGTGTAAGTCTGTCTACGCGCGTGACAACCGACATCATAACAGGATGTTATCGCCTATTTTAAAGCAGATCACATAAAAATCTCCACCCAAAATCGATCGATCAACAAAGAATATATGAATTATTGATTAACTATTGACAGAGACATGTGCGTTTATTTTCCCCAGCCTATTAAGATGCGTCCACGGCTCTCTGTCATGGTTAACTTCAAAAAGAATTCTGTTGATCTGTCGGGCTCAAGTTTGAAAAAAGATTTTCGGAGGAACCTCATGCTTAAGTTCGAAATAATATTTTCATTTGATCATCAGGCTTAAGTTCGAAATTACGTTTTTGTTAGTCAAAAAGGCTTAGATTGGGAATATTTTCGTTGATCTGTCAGTTTAAAATCCCATCTCTGTTAGTCTGTCATTTTTAAATATGATATAGCTTTTTTTCTCGGTCTGTTTATGTTTCCACTAACGTTTTATGAGAATCTGTTTTCCTTCGTTGGTCTGTCAAGCTTAATTCAAAAGTGCATATATATCGCTAAAGGTGTAGATAAAATAGACGCATCTTAAACACATAGTCCTATTAATCATATTTGTATTTTATTAGTATTATTCTATGAGTTGGACTCTGATCATGTAACTAGTATCTTGGCAACGCAGTGAACAAAGTATCAAATAAAATCACTTTTGATTTGATATTTTTCTTTGTTATTTTTTTTTTTGCAACGCGACCTTTTGCATGCAAGTTTTGGTCGTACACATATTTATCTATTTATCTTTTAGGTCTGTTATCCAACGTGAATTAATGGTTGCCAGACGGACCAAAACTTGACATTGATTAATAAGCAAAACGACATGCCTCATTGATCTAACTTTTGAAAACAAAAAACAAAAAAAAAACTTTATAAAAATCAAAAAGTTGCATAAAAGTTTTAAAAAGTCAATATCAACACGTCATATAGGTGTGAGATACTTCATGTCAGCTTACACGCACATGCCGTCGTAAATGTAAGCGTAAGCATTTCTATGTAGATTTTTATATTTTCACATGTGTAAAGGCATGTATAAGGTTTTTGCCCATATATATATATATATATATATATATATATATATATATAGGTGAATAATAGAAATAGTATTCCGACAAAATAGAGAAATAAAAAGGAACAACCCGAGGTATGTGTTCATCAAAGTTTCGTCTTTATTTCATCCAGAGGGGGTCTCGAAATAAAGACGAAACATTGATGAACACATAACTCGGTTTGTTTTTTCCCTTTCTCTCTCTCTCTCTCTCTCTCTCTCTCTTTCTATCTCTCTAAATATCTATTTATCTATTTATCTATCTATCTGTCTATCTATCTATCTATATATATATATATATATATATATATATATATATATATATATATATATATATATAAACTATCTTTATATACACGGCGTTGCCAGGTGAAAACATACTGCCGGGCGAAAGGTTTAATTACAGACAATTTAAAATACCCCTTATACCTACATCTTGTTATCATTTTCCTAAAAGTGGACCACATGTTTGATTTTTGGAAGCATAAAATACATCCATCTCTATCTATGAAAATCAAACAGTTAAGGGAAAGTAACTTTCGTAACTGAAATCAATAAAGCTTACTCTGTCTTTAAAATCTATTACTGTCGGCTTTGTCAAATAATTTAAAGTAAATGAAATTAAAAATGAATTTTAAAAGTCAACTTTTAATTATATTCCTAAACACAGCAATAAAAAACAGTTCTATTACTGAGAACCATTAATGACATCAAGCATATTATTAAAATAGATTTTCTAACAGAATATGCAATATAGGTAAGATCTCTAACGTAGATTTCTATTGAATAAATAACATTTGTATATACAGTGGCGTTCAAAACTAAGGGACAAAATTTAAAAACCTAATACTTGTTACAAATAACAATTGTGAAAAGCTGAAATTTTGACAACTGGTAGTAGTTATCAGCCAAAATAACATACTAAAATTTGAATCATTTGCAAAGGATAGAAAAAGAATTATAACAATTACTTATTTTCAAACTAGGAACGTCCAAAAGTAAGGGACAAAATTGAGATAATTAATGTAAACAGCCAAAGAAGAATAAAAATACATGTGCCGCCAATATTTAGTAAATTAGCGCTTGCTATCAATAACAGCCGCATGTCTTCGACTACAAGAGAAAAATAAGTTCCTGACGATCACCGATACAAATTTTAGACCATTCTTCTTGAAGCTTCATCCACAAATCTTCTGTGTTAGTTGGATTTCTTTCCATAACTTTCACTCCTAATGTCTTCCAAAGATTTTCTATTGGATTTTGCGATGGCCAATCCATAATTTCGCTAAGGTTACTCATTACCACCTTTGCCTTGTTACATCTTGCATAAAGGTAGCCCTATAAAAACCTGAATTCTGTATGATTTGCACATCATGATCTTGAACAATGTTTTTTTTTATAGATCTGCGCGTTTACACGTGTTTGTAACCGGATAAGAGGCGTTGTACCTTGGCTAGAAAACATTCCAAATACATGACACTTCCGTTCCAAAACTCAACAGTTTTCTTAGTACACTTTCCACTTAATCTTTCACCAATTCGTCTTTTTACATTGTTTTTTCCACATCATTTCACAATAATTTAAACTTGCTTTCATCACTGAAAAATACTTTTGCACAATTTTCATATGTCCAAATTACACACCTGTTTGCAAACTCTAATCTCTTCTTCTTCGAACTAACAAGTGGTTTCTTCCTTAGGGTTTGATTAAACAGCCCTATTTCTTACAGTCGCCTAGAAACAATCTGTCTTGACACATTAACACATGAGGTACTATTCATAACCCTTTTAATTTCTGTGCAAGACTTAAAACGGTCCTTTAATGACCTACGATCTTCTCTTGCCGAAGTTTTCCGGAGTCTGCCGGTTTTAAAATCACAAACTATTTTGCCAGTAACATTGTAGGATTTAACAATCATGTCCACAAGACTCTTGGAACGTTTCACTTTTCTCTGAAATCTCTCTAATGGTATGTTTTTCCTTGTGTAGCTTCACACTAGCTTGTCTCACAGAGTAATCAAGTTTTTGGCATTTCGCTATGATGCCGGCTCCTGCAACGTTTACAAATGACTAAGTAAGATTATTCTTTAGAGGAAATCAAAACAATTTGAATATAGCATACTGTTTACATTGTTTTTCTCAATGTTGTTCCTTACTTTTGGACGTTCCTATTTTGAAAATGAATAAATAATTGTTATAATTCTTTTTCTATCCTTTGCAAATGATTAACATTTTAGCATGTTTTTATTGATAACTACTACTAGTTGTCAAAATTTCAGCTTTTCACAATTGTTATTTTTAACAAATATTAGGTTTTCAAATTGTGTCACTTAGTTTTGAACGCTACTGTATATTAATCAAATTCTGAACAAACACACAAGCATATACGAATGCGATCTTATATATATATATATATATATATATATATATATATATATATATATATATATATATATATATATATATATATATATTACTAAGTAAACCTCACTATAAAATTATTGTGGGAGTAACGGTCAATATTTGTATAAGAGCATTGTCGATACAATTCACTAGCGTGGCTTCTCCCCATAACCTTGTGTTTAAAACTACTGACTATTGGGTTTTGATGGGGCGTTGGTCTAGCTACACCGAGGAGAGACAATAATAAGAAACAGTCTGTTTGAAGGTGGCTTTATAGCTCTCTTATTGGGGTATAGCGCTTTTAAATTATATCGCTAGCTACTTAATATAATTCAAACCGCTTTGTTTGTAAATAAATAGAGCGCATAAAGTGTGTGTGTCAATAGTTTATTCTTGGCTTAGGATGACTAAGGTGGTGCAAAGCTGAGGTAAAAGAGAACAAGCCGTGGATGATCGTATATATATATATATATATATATATATATATATATATATATATATATATATATATATATATATATATATAAAATATTACAGAATATCAGAAAAAAAAACATTGGCACGCTCGTTTTCAAATCCAATATGAAGAGACCAGTTTATAGTCGAATAACATCGGATGTTCTTCAACCTCTTAATATCTGTTCTTACAAAAAAAAACAGATATAAAATGGTCTACTGATATCAAACTTGAAACCGAGCGTACTAATGTTTTTGTGACTTTCTGTCAACTTCAAAAAAAATAGTGTGCTATTATATTGAATTTATTGTTGCGAGTTTGTCTCTGATGTATCGTTACTTTCATGGAAGCTGTTCAACTGAGCTTCAGTCTATGGCCCCTCCTCGCCAAACTTTCACAAAAAAAACACTCGTCTAGCTGTACACACTATCAATAATTCCCCCACTCTTTATCTGTGCCTAAACCTAAACGTAGATTCCATGAACAAAGCTTCTTTCTTAGAACTGCACGCCTGTGGAATTGCCTTCCGTTTTCCTGCTTTCCATCTGACTACAATATGGTTGTCTTCAAGTCTAACGTAAATAAGTTCTTGATGAGCCGTTCTATATAAGTTATCAAATTTACCAAATTTTCATTACTAATGATTACTATATTGTCCAATGTCTACTGTACACTCTTTAACCCTTATCCTTGAGTGGCCTCTTGGCCTTGATAAGTGGTGATGCCTATGTAAAAAAAAAATTATAATTATGCACTTTGCTGGGGCATTTTCCAACAAACATCACACAATACACATCATTCAAGTTTCAGTGCCGCAGTCGATGCAGCTCGCATATTTCTTAAGTCAGTTTTCGGGTTTTGAATTCGATAAATCTTAGGTACGGTCTGAAATTATTATATTAGTTTAGATTTTTACTGGAGCTTGTTTCGTTTATACTTGTTCATTTAGAAGTGTAAATGTTTACGGGTGCATATGCCAAAAATTTCGAAGAAATCAAAGAGAACTAATTGATGGTGAGTAATAGGGATGGAAGAAAGTGTGCAGAGAAAGTTGTATATGACACATTCAGACACATGTATGCGATTATATACTAGATATGCATACGTACATGCATATATACATACAGAAGTGTACATACGCACGTGTACATACGCACGCTCGCGTATTACCTATATATATATATATATATATATATATATATATATATATATATATATATATACTGGTATGCCAGCCGGCATTTGCCGGTCGTCAAATACACTAAAACATGATAGGGTAATTCAGGCAGAGTACGTATTTATTATTATGGAGAAAATTCCCTATCAATATTACTATATATATATATATATATATATATATATATATATTAAAATTATATATATATTTAAATTATATATATATGTGTGTGTGTGTTTGTGTGTGTGACAAAAGTGCAATCTACTTGAATCAAAACCTACATATACAACACTCCTGCCTAATTACTAAGCCTCTTATTTATATACATATATATATATACATGTATATATATATATATATATATATATATATATATATATATATATATATATATATATATATATATATTGCCCGGTCGTAAAATACGCTTTAATATGATATTTTGATTGATGCAGGTTTGGTATTTATTATATTGGACTCAAGATATAGTAGTCTATACAATTATAAAACTCAAATAAACTTGTAACGGGCGTTGTTACCCAACATCCAGTTTACGAATTACGGTTGCGCATGCGTACATAAACATAAACCCATAACACATCAAACAAATAAACACAAACGGCTAGACTGGTTTCGTTCGATTAAACGGACGTCCTTAGAAAAGCGAATATCTTACATTTATTGAATAAAAACTTTAAGATATGGGAAGCAAACGCAAAACGTGATTACAAATAATTCGTATAATCATCGACCTGTTTCATATATACGATATATATTATACTAAATAATAAACGCGACAATAAAACGTATTGTTTTACTGTGAATGTTTTCAGCGTCCCAACTTTTTTTCGTGTTTAGATTATCCAAATAAACAATTGTTTATACTTTCTGCTTTTTCTCCATCGTTCATTTTCGTATTACGTTTAAGTTATTTTAACGCAATTTTCTTACAAATAAATCTAATTTAACCCGTTGACAACCATAAAATTATTTTAAAATTGCGATATACAAACCGCCTTCCTTTTTTGTTAATTCATTCTCCATTTTTAATACGCCTTTCTTTAAAAGCTTTCATACATTTTCTTCTACACTACCAACATAAATAAATAACTCTGAAGATATGTTTTTTAAATTTGCGTTACAAATAAATAATCAAAACGTATTGATTTATTGTGTACGTTTTCAGCGCCCCAATTGTTTTTTTTTCTCGTTTAAATTAAAAGATATATCCAAATTTGAATTTAACTTTAAGTATTATGGTATCTGTTCAGTGTGCATTTACCTATAGGTATGGCAAACCACTTATAATTTAATGACTGTATGTTAATGAATGTTTTTTTGATAAACAATTATATACAGAACGACTCATGGAAATCTATCTATATACTTTTTTCATTTTAATAGACTTCCATAGAAATGTTCATGTTATGTCATAAAATCTATTTTCTTTACGGCACAAGTGTCAAACTCGTATATTAATTCCATAGCTAATATAGCATCTTGACCCAACCGGGTCACGGGTAGTCTAGTATTTTATAAAGTTTTAACAAATGACTCGTGCGCTAACACCGAGAATCGAAACCAGAACGTTTAGCTTACAATGTACGTTTTCCTTTGACGATATGCTTGAGCTATGAAGACATGTTTGTTGTTAGGCTAAAAATTAAAACATTAACCAAAAGCTATTATGTAACGCGTACATATTCGTAATGATGTCGTTCGGCTTTCATCTAGCAAATTCCATTTTTTAAACCATTCTTGCACCGATTTTCCTCGGCTAAAACCCAAATATAAAGTTTTGCATGGGTTCGAATAACCTATATATTAAATTCCATGTCCCTAGACCTACAACTGACAGAGGAGTTTCGAAACCAACATTCTTTAAACAAAATATATACGCATATATATATATATATATATATATATGTATATATAAATGTAAAGTTGGTTCGTTCTAAACAAATAAAACCATGTTTATACGTTACCAATTTATTTGAAATTTTCAGACAACCCATATTTAGAGTCGAAGTATGTTTTTATGTTTTTAAAATAAATTTACCTAATTAAAATTAAAATATTAAATAAAATAAATATATTTATTTAATCGTTTCTGCGCATCTGTTCTGTTGATAAAACTGAACTTCCGGTTCGATTCATTTCACAGCTACGAATTGACGAAAGGTTTAATTTTCTGTTAACTCGATAAGTAAAAAAAAACATATTTCATTTGTTTATCTTCCAAATTTTTTAATTTACACATCATTTCTTTATTATATAAGGCCAAAAAAAAAAAAGTTTGTTGCTTGCTTTTGAGTTTTTTTTCTATATAAGATTACTCATGCAGAGAGTGATCCGTGCTGAAATAATGTTATTATTTAAAAAGTCATTATTAAAATGGGGAGGTAAGGATGTTTTGTACCTATTCTGTACTTTAACCTTACAATTGAATAAATAAAAAAAACATATCGTAAAACGTTATTTAAACGTGGAAATATGATTTAAAAAATAGCGCGGCTTTCTGCATTAGCACCATTTTTATTTATTGTTGTTGTTTCACGAATTTTTGGCCAACTATTCCTCTGGCCTTCATGAAAAGAAGTCCGTTTATAAATGTTCAGTAACGTTTTCCTTTTATTATTCTTAAAGAGTAAAACTTTTCTTATTCATGAAAGGAGTTAAGCCTACGTAAATAAATCAATGTTTGTACACGTGACAAATTATCAATAAATGGTTTAGTTACTTTTTTTTAAAAATGTTTGTAAAAGTGCGAAAGGCGACGTTGTTGTATACTCCCATGCTTAATTTCTATACTTATAGGTTTTTGGAATTTTTTTCACTGGATTATTATTGATTGAACACTAATTAAACAGATTATTAAAAAACAAAAATGTAAAAAAAAAAAGCATTATTTCGACATTTGAAAGTGGTGCTCACTTTTTACTTACAACGTTCTGATAAATCAGTCACCCATTTTGTAAGCAATAAAAACGCGGTATATCAAAACCATAGAAAGTAAAAATAATGAGTCTCTACCGCATTTGTAAGTCAGAAAGATATTTGTTTCTCAAAGAAAAAAAAATAGAGAGAACAGGACTTTTTTATTGTTTTCATGAAAATAAAGTTTCAAGATTTTTAATTATTTTTTTTTTTACTTATTTAGTCAGTTTGTGTTTTTTTTTAAATTGTTTTTGTGAAAGGTGAGGGTTTTTTTTCAAAACTTTTTTGTTTCTTTTTAATTTTTTTTAAAGTATTATAAATTTCACTAACATGCTGAAGAAATGTTTAATAATTTGGTATTTTTTTAGATTAGGTCCACCTCCACAATTTTCCTTTCAATAACGACATGTATAGGTTTCCGAGTATGCTGAACACGCAAATTGCATTGAAATTTTGCGGAAATAAATAGTTGTATTATGCATTGTATTCTTCGGCGGCCATCTTTTTACGTGCACACGCGCCATAAACAAATACACACACGTAAAAAAGATGGCCGCCAAAGATTACAATGCATAATACAACTTTTTATATCTTGATAACTACTTATTTCTGCAAAATTTCGATGCGATTTTCGTATTCAGCATAGTCGACAACCATTTCAAGTCGTCATTTAAAAGAAAATTGAGGAGGTGGACCTAATCTAAAAATTTACCAATAATTGTTAATCCCGTACGCCTCCCGATACATTGCTTCGTCAACATGCGACCATTTTATATCTCCCGAAGACACTTCCGTATTTAGAAAAAAAATAAATAAACAAATAAAAAGTGACCGATTTACCAGAACGTGGTAACTAAAAAGTGAGTATCCCTTTCAAATGTTGAAATGATTTTTTTTTCAATTTTTTTACATAATCTGCTTAGTGTTCAATCAATAATAATCCAGTGAAAAAATTTCAAAAAACCTATCAGTATAGAAACTCCACCACGTAAGTAAATAAATAAAAAATGTTACGTGCGCATGCGTTAGCCTTGACTAGGGGGGTACTAAGGGAACGACCATTAAATAATTCTGCGGGTCGCCATGGAACTCAACGCCCAAGGAGTATCAAAATAGTTTTCATGATCTGAAGAAATTTTTTTCCGAAAAGTGGGTGATCACTTTTCCATCTAAATTTAACTTAAAATGAGCACCCACTTTCTGGCCACCTGAAGAAGGGGCATTTATTTTCGTGTTTATTGGCTTAAAGGTTTTTTTGACAAGGCAGTTTGGTACGCGAATGCATATTTAACAGTTTTCGTTTATGCTCACGCATAGCATAAACAAAGGCTACGTCTGTGAAATGGAAAATAGTCCCAGAGTTCAGGGGTTAATACCATGCAAAAGAAATCAAACAAAAAGACTTTTTAGCCAAGAAACACACAGAAAGAAAAAAAAATAGCATCCATTTTTTTTGTATCGAATTCATTTGCTGTTTTTATTGAGTACTATTTTCCCCCGGATGTTTTATATAATTTTCCATTAAGGGCTGTGCGTCTCACGTTCGTAAATAACAAAAAAAATTTTGTAGATTTTGGTGTGCTAAAAACGAATCTGCAAACCGTTTCCGTCACAAAAAAATAGTTTTTATGATATGAAGAAATTACTTTTCCGAAAAAGTGGCGATCACTTTTCCATGTAAATTTAACTTAAAATGAGCACCCACTTTCTAGCCACCTGAGAGAGGGGGGATTTTTTCCCATGTTTATTGGCTAAACAGCTTTCGTTTATGCTTACGCATAGCGTAAACGAAGGCTACGGCTGTTAAATGGAAAATAGTCGCAGAGTTCAGGGGTTATTACCATGCAAAAGAAATCAAACAAAAAACTTTTTAGCCAAGAAACAGAAAAATGCCCCTCTCTCAGGTGGCTAGAAAGTGGGTGCTCATTCTAAGTTAAATTTACATTGAAAAGTGATCACCCACTTTTCGAAAAAGTAATTTCATGAATGTCATGAAAACTTTTTTTTTGCTACGTAAACGGTTTGCAGATTCGTTTTTAGCACACCGAAATCTACAATAAAATATTTCGTTATATATGAACGTGAAACGGGCCTTAAAGTAAAATAATACCGGATTTTTTTGAGCAGATTTGCCGTTTAGTTGTACAAATATCCTCAAACCAGGTAATCACTAAAAGGGATTTTAAAAAGTCGTCACCTGTATCGAGCAAAAGTTTAAAACCACCGATTATATGCCAGCCTACATCATGGTAACATATATTGAGTGAGTTCCTAACAGTATTTTTTGTTTAAACTCATTTTCCCAAAATTTCCCCAAACTTAACGTGTTCGATACAGTCTGCCGCCATTTGTATTTTTCAGATATACCGATAAACATTAAATGTTTTTGAACCGATTATACATTACATAAAAACACTAAAATCTTATCCAGTTAGGTAGAACACTTACTTTTCTTGCCTTTGATAACATTTATTTGTTATATATTTATTTTTTGACAACTTCTTTGTATCTGTGTTTAGTAATATAAACCCTTTTCATTTAATGTAACGTTTAGTCGGCTCGAAAAACAGTGTTTATTGGTGTATTTGAAAGCTACAAATGGTGGTGGACACTGTTGATTACTTTAAGTTAGAGAAAGTGAGTTAAAACTAAAAAAAATATACAAAATACTGTCAGAAACCTATCCATTATGCCAGCCTATGTCATGGTAACATATGTTCGGTGAGTTTCAGACACTGTTTTGTATAGTTTTTAGTTTTCAACTTACTTTCCCAAACTTAACGTATTCAACAGAATTCGCGACCATTTCTGTTCTTTGAGCCAATTAAACATTTTACATTACATAAAAACACTAAACAATTATCCAATTAGGTAGAAACGTAAATTACTTTACCTTTGCTTTCATTTATTTGTTTTTGGACGATTTTTTCGAATCTGTGTATAGTAACCCCCCTCCCCCCACCATCAACCAAATATTAATTACTTAATCACATTTTTTAAAACAACAAAAAAAAAAGCATTTAGCGTTTCAACACTTTTGCTACATTCGGCTTCATCCACTGATTGTTGGTCAAGTCCAAAACATGAACGATTGACAGAAACTCTCGAGGATCCAGATCAAATTCTGCAAGAGCACCATTTTTTTCAGTTTCGCCTTCTTTTTCACTTTTTGCAGTGGATTGCTGTACTAATATAAGAAACATGCATTTTCTCTTTTATTAAATTTTTCCATTACACCAAATTGAGCCACTGCAACGCGTGGCAGGGTACAGCTAGTACATATATATATAAAGCTAAACTTCTGTGTGTGTGTCTGGTCACGAACAGCTTCCTATATGGTTGACTATTATAGAAAACTGATCACATATAATGATAGAAGATGTGCTGAGACACAGGGGTGGGTATGTTTGATCTGGCATAATGATGATTCATTAAAATTGTGGGGTCTACGTACGCGCCTGGTCCACAATGTATGGAAATAAAAAAAAATTAAAAATTAAACAAAACGTTTACAAGGGTTTTTGATATAGATGTACATAATAATACAGTGATAAGTATGTTATAACTTAAATAGAGATGGTATAATAAAATTGTGGGGTCTGCGTTCGCGCCTGGCCTCCATAGAATGGAAATAGGCACAAACTTTAATAAAGACTTTTCATATCTACCTGCGTAAGTATACTTTGATAATTATGTTTCAGTTTGAAGAAATATGGGGTGTTCGTTCTGACCTCCATAGAATGGAAATATGTCACAAAGTTTAACAAGGTTTGTTAAAATAGATCCACAGAATATTTGATAAGTGTTCAGTGTGAACAGGTATGATATAATATATTATGGGGTTTACCTATTTTATTTTTACTTTCATCATATTTTGCTTTGGTTTTGATACCCAAAAATTCGAAGCTATCTCTTTACAAGCCTTCCTTTTCATAACCTATCATACTTTCATAAATCAGAGTCCATTTTCTGCAGGCTGTTTTTTAACCCATTCAACGACGGGTACTTTTGCTAGCATATATATATATATATATATATATATATATATATATATATATATATGCGCAAATATTACGTAAGTATAAATCACGTAGAATATCTGCATGAAAAGAATTACACGCAGCCTAATAAAATAAAGGTTATATGTCTTCCTGTCTGTTTCCATATTTTCAAACTCTATCTCCTTCGAAATTAAAAGTCGCAGAGTGGGGCTAAGGGCCTGAAATGATTGTGTTTTTTCGAACCGTTCTTTTATAGATTTTAAACCGGGTAAAATAGTTTTTAAGATGTAAAAAGGGGTAAAAACTGAAAAAAATCGTTATACTTTTTATACATTCATCTCATTTTATTAAATTTTAATCTTTAATCAAGTTTTATACTTGTCACGTTGGAACAGTGATGACGTCACCAGCGCAGAATGCTACAGTTTCGGTTTCAATTCTAGGTAATGACACCAAAATGCTTTATTATTATTTTAGATATCATAACTGTATAATAATATATACGAAATTAAGAAAAAAATGTTAAATTACATTTAAGCTTATTTTACACCCAAGCATCTCCGGGTGCCCACCCCGCTAAAAATGAAATTTCTATTAATTAAGCTTTAATTATGATTATATTATATTGGACCCAATATATACCAATGATTTAAAAAGTTTTAAAAAATAACTCAGGGCCATCATCGAGAATCGAAATCAAAACCTTTAGCTTACGACTTAATATTTCCTTTGACGTTAATTCCTGAGTTATAAACACATGTTTGCTGAAAGGCTAAAAATTAAAACATCAAACAATAGCTATTAGGTTACGCATGCATCTCCCTAATGCCGTTCTTTGACATTCACCTGGCAAATTCAATTTTTTTTTTAATTTGGATACGATTTTCCCCGGCTAAAACCCAAATACAAAGTTTTGAATGTATCATATATCGAAAAGGTTCCTGCCTGTACACTTTGGTGTACTTACAAAGGAGTTTGGTAGGCAAAAGTTTTTAAACAAATATATATACTCATACATAAATGCATATAGAAAGATTTTTGTGTTTACTCTAAGCGTTTTACGAAAATATTACGCAAGTATAAAGGATGTAGAACAACGCATGAATATAATGACACGTAATGATTAACTAAAGAGTATAATACAATCAGAAAACCGAAAAAAAATATAGGGAATTTATTAAAATAAATATTTAAAAGAATATGCCAATTAGCTAGATCTTTTTCAGATAAATACAATGTCACAACCCATATATGACGAAGTTGAATTTTCTTTTAAATAAATAGGAAAAAAACAACGTTCTTTTCATATGAATACAAAAAATCCCAAATTTATATATATATATATATATATATATATATATATATATATATATATATATATATATATATATATATATATATATATATTTGTTTATAATTTTTTTTTGGAAAAAAGAAATCCAGCAGAGTGCTCAATTATGAGGAAAATCTTAAAATAAGAGCGTATTTATATTTTGTTTACAGGACGTTTTTAGATGGGACAAGTCATTGGTACCCTCGGTTTCAAACCCGATAATTAGGACCGTTTTAGATACCCATATCAAGCTCCCTGTTTCTGGTGACAAAGTTTTGTTTGTGTTTGTTACGGAAGTGTCTTTTCTTACAGATTACAGACCGTGAGTATCTTATCTTCTGTTTCTGTGGGGGGGAGGTGTTGTGGTGAGTACATATAATGTTTCGTTGTTCAGCTTTTATAATAACAACGTGTTGTATTTATTCTAAGAGATAATACAGAATTATTTTCCTTAGTCGAACGGTAGGAGTACTAGATTTTCCTTTTGTAGGTTTCTGAGAGTAAGTCCTTTTCTTGTGAGCTTGAGTCGTATTGCTCTCGAATTATGATGGAAAGTATGCTTTTTTGATTAAATGAAACAAGTGCGACAATAATTGATAAAAAAAACTATAATAATTTGAGATAGTAACTAAGCTTTATGAGTTCAAACCCCATAATTCGGAAACTGACCTAACAAATATGTGAGTTGATTCCACTGCGGGACTGGCGCTTAAATGTAACTCCCGTCGCCAGCACAAACAAAATACAGCAACTTTCAAGTGTTAGTTACGCTTCTTTATCCCCTGACGACTAGATATTTTCTCGTAATTTTGAAAGATTTACACATATAATATCATGTACGATACACTATATTCGATAATAAATGTGTAATTGAAAATTGTTGAAATTTTATCAATACTGCCATCGTTATTCATTTTACTACATAGATTGTTCCCATGTCAAACACAGCCTTTATATATATATATATATATATATATATATATATATATATATATATATACACTCACACACACACATATATATATATATATATAGAGAGAGAGAGAGAGAGCGAGAGAGAGAGAGCGAGAAAATAAATGACAAAAAGTTATATTCCAAAATTCATGATGTTGACCATCTTATAATTTATTCCTGTAATGCAGTTGACTTATACAATTCTTGACAGTATCCGTGTCGTAGCGCAAAATCAACGACTTAATTATTATATCAATCAGTGAATCTATTACGCCCTTAACTCATCAGAAGAAATAGCAACAATCAATCCGTTAAAAGGAATTGAAATGTGATTGAAATATGGTAAAAATCCGAAAATTGGAAGAGAAACTGCAGATACCTTTATATTTTTCCATTACTCCATATTGAATTTGTAATATATATATATATATATATATATATATATATATATATATATATATATATATATATATTAATTGTATCGATTGGTTTCTCTAGATGTAAATCCAATGAAAATCGCGTGATTATAAAAGAGTGCTCAATACATGACAGAGCTGGTATGTAGTCTGTCTATTATACAAACATTATTGGTTACATATGTACATACATGTTTCATTGGAATTCCAATTAAAGGACAACACTTCATCATACCAAAAAAGAATTGCCATTGAAGCGGGTGTCAAAACAACATTTGTTTTTTTATTTATAAAAATAAACTAATTAAAACTAACTAAAAAGTAACACTTGTCAAAAAGAAAATAAATAGTATACAACCCATAAAATAACTTAAAGATAGGGGAAATTTTTATTAAGGGCAATAAATAACTGCCAAACTAAAAGAATCACCTAATACCTCCCTATTAAACGTAGGAAACAGTATTCTATTCCCCCACCACATATCCGAAAAAATCTACCGCTACATTCACAAACTATACACTCCAATCTTCCCCGGTGTATAGATCGCACTCAAATATCTTATAAAACCAATGTGGCCTTAGCACTCCTTTAGATATTAATTCTTTTTGATCTGACGAAGTGTTGTCTCTGAATGGGGACTCTACTGAAACATGCCTTTACATAGAATATATATATATATATATATATATATATATATATATATATTAAAAATAAAAGTCTCGAATGTAATTTTGCAAGGCCATGCAATAGAATAAAAACAATAATCAAATCACAAATATTCCAGAGCAACGCCTAATCCGTTGTATGTATTACAGATCATGTATTTATACTATGCTTATTGTAAATTTATACAAAAACAGTCTTATATAAGTTTGGTGCAAAAACAATATTGTTTTCTCACAGATGTTATTTTTATATATGACTAGCGGAGATACCAGGCGTTGCCCGAGTGTTTGGAGGTGTGTGTGGTCTTAAATGAAAAAGAGGGGTAGGATCAACCCTGAAGCTCTGAAGCGAAGTTTGAAAATAAAATCGTCCAGCCAGAATGAGTTAGTGAAAGATGTTTGAATTTATTTAAGTAAGAACCAAATTAACAGATGCGCGCCCGGAAGTCGTCGAGCACTACGACGACGACGACGACGAGGACGACGACGACGAGGACGTAGGTTTGTTTATTATAAGCGAAATAAAAAAAGAAAACAACGTTTTAATTAAACGGGGTAGTGATAATCAAAACATCGAAAAAAACACAAAAAAACTAACGTAAGGCAAACGAACGATGAAAACAGAAAGAACACGTGAAAAATGGCTTAAATAAGCCTGTTTCGATATTAAAATTTAAAAAAATCGGTGGGTACCCAGGTGGTTTTAGGTGTGTGGTCGGGGGTGGATAAGCAAAGTAAAAAAAAATAGAAAAACGAACGTTACGTGAAAAATTGCTTAGATAACACTGGTTCAATATTTAAATTTAAAAAATCGAAAAGAAAAAGAAGACATCTCACACCACGAATCGAACCCAAAACGTTTAGATAATGAACCAACGCGATAATCGACTGACCTAATGCGACGTACATTAAATTTGTTCAGTTCTTCAACTATTTACAGTAAATCAGGTCATGACGTCATCTGGCGCATGCGTAGAACCGCTCGTCGTCACGAGAAGACCGTTTTTGTTGACCCCCCTGTCGAAAATTGCCGATTTTGGGGTGAAAAAATGAACGTTTTTGGCCAATTTTTCGATATTTTTCGAGCGAAGGATGGGGCTTCGATATGATACCGAGTTTCTGCATTTTCGTCGTGTCTGTCGAAAGTTTTTAGCAGACACACACATACACACATACATACATACATTTTCGCTTTTATATGTATATAGATTTCTGAATTAATTCATTGATATATATATATATATATATATATATATATAGTCGTGTTATATATCATTTTGAAGCGCGTTTTTCACTTTATCGAATCGTTTTATTCGTTAGCGTTCTCAATCTCGTCATTTATTTTGGAGGCTTTTCGACCGCATCGACAAAATTCAAATCCGCACGATATTCTTCTAGTTCAAGGAAGGCTGGAAATCTGCCGAAATAGCTTGTGATATCAATGATGTGCTTGGCCCAAGAACCAATAATGAACGTGTGGTACGACGGTGGTTCACGAAATTACGCAATGGTGACGAGAGCCTCGAAGATAAAGATTGCGGTTGATAATGAACATTTGAAAGCCTTAATTAAAGCCGATCCTCGCAAAAGTACACGAGAAGTTTCTGTTGATCTAATCAACAGCTGTTCGCAATTTAAAGCAAATAGGGAAGTAAAAATAGTTGGATACATGGGTGCTACATGAATTGAACGATCGTTAAAAAATATTCGATTTTAGTTACCTTCTATTCTCTTTCTGCGCAACAACAACGCCCCATTTCTAAAACGGATTGTGGCGTGTGATAAAGAGTGGATCCTCTACGACAAGCGGCGACGTTCGGTACCGTGGTTAGATGCCGGAGAAGCTCCACAAAACTTCCCGAAGCCGAAATTGCACCAAAAAAGGTTATGGTGACTATTAGGTGGTCTGCAGCCTGTCTCATCCATCACAGCTTCTTGAATCCGGGCGAAACGATTACGGCGGAGAAATACTGCCGAAATTGACGAAATGCACCAGAAGCTCCAACGTACGTGTCCGAGATTGGTCAATATGGAGGGGCCAATTCTCCCTCATGACAACGCTTGCTTGCATGTTACTTAACTGACCCTGCAGAAGCTGAAAGAATTGGGCTACGAGACTTCCTCATCCGCCATATTCACTGGACTTTCGGCTCAATGATTATGACTTTTTCAAGGGTCTCGACAACTTCTTGCACAATAAATGCTTCAAAAGCTGGGATGATGCCGAATCAGCCTCCAATGACTTCATCGTTTTCAGAACTCCGGATTTCAATGCTCATTGGATGAATAAAGTTTTTTTCTCGTTGGCAAAAATGTATCGATTTTAACGGTTTTATTTCGATTGAAAAAGTTTATTATGAAAGGAGTTATTATCTTTGGAAGTTGAACATTAAAAACGACATTAAGAAACGGATACAACGACGCATATGTATGTATATGCTGTTGTATTCTTACATTGTTTCAGATATGGAAATTTAAAACCATACCATATGCTGCTAATGGCTCAAGTGAGTAATTCCAGATATGACGTGAAGCTATTTGACGTAAAGCGCTAACAAGAAAAAAAGATAGAAGATCGGAAAATCAAGACATGACTATTGACTTTAATCTTCAAAATGCTTAGATTACAGATAAAAAGAAAACAATGAAGTATTAAAACAGCAAATTGATAGAAACAACTTTACAAACGAATCAAAAGAGTTACACTTTTGAAGAACACATGCAAGAAAAGAAATTATTTTTAAAAAAAATGAGACTCGCAAGAACACGTCTGCGAGATCCAGACGGCAGACTAGAAGAAAGGGAAAAGCATATCAAACAGTTGATCTGCTTCAACATTTTAATCTAGATTCATTAGCCCAATTATGACAACAATCGTGTTAAAATAAAACCTTTGAAGACAGAATGTTAATACACCTTGGTTTTGTTCCAAATTACGTGGAAAATGCAGAGAAATGTCGCTAATTAGTGTCGAATGATTCTTTATCAACCGAAATGAGAACATCCCCTTTTCTCCATATGGTGTTACATCTATTTATACTATTCTCATAACCAAGTGACGGAAACTTCGATGTTGCCAAGTTGACTCAAATTAAACTACATTATTTCTTATTTTTAACTAATAAAATAAGGGCAGGTTTATCTGCTTAATATTCAAGAAAATCAAGAGTAATAAAAGTGTTCGAATTCTCTCAAGAAATGGTAAAACAAAGAGTGCATAATTTCCCCCCAGTCTGTAATATACTCTCACTTCACATCAATGCACTTGGTTTAATGGCGTTCAAAACAGTGCAATCATATAACAAAGTAATACTATTTCAAAACAAGCCTGAAGCCATAATGATTTCTAGAATGATGACAATAAAAGGCGGAGTTGCTTGTAGGAAGTTAGACAGTATGAGATAAAATAAAGTTTGATTGATTACTGCTTCAGCAACTAAAATTGTACAGTGTGAATTGGCGTTTTATCTAAGACCAAGCGTACATCTAGTATTTCTCTAGCCTCTCGTTATTTCTTATGGTAAGTAACAGAATAAGTTTTGATTTCGCTTCAATCTCTGTAAATTATTCAGAGTAATAAAATATTTTATTAGCTCCAAATAAGTTCTTTATTTACTTTGTATCCAAAACCAAACTGAAGTTCCATGAACATAGATTTTCCCCAAGAAGTTTTACATCACCATGAGACTGCTTCCATGTGTACCGTAAAAATCAATGTTAACAAATATTTGCAGAACAGTTTTCTTAATAATATCATTTTGTTCCATTCAATCTTTTTCAATCATCTAATCAGAAAACCGGCATTAACCATATAATATAGTAGATTTGTTTTTTAGCTGCTGTAAGTGGTAGTACAACAGAATTTATATCGGTTAGTGTAAGTATTTACGCGTAGAAATATATATCTCGGTTTGTTATATGTAGTTAAGTATGAAAATGTGTATCTCATTCATTAGAAAAAAAATGCCGGAAATTATTCTCTATTAGAGTAGATAAACTTAGGACTTTATAAAAAAAAACTTAAAACTTTTAACAATAAAAAAAAGGTAAATTAAATATTTTACACATCCGAACGTAACGACTTTTATTATATAAATAGATAGGCACTCGTCCAAGTTATCCGGAAATAGAAATCTTCTTACGCTCTAGAAAGACACAACGATATGCCAGCTACCAGTTGGCAAAAAGACGGCGGACGGAACACTATGGCAAAAACGTTAAGTATTTTTTAAAACTCATCCTAAATGTTTTTTATGTTACCTTGTTTTTAAAGTTGTTTTTCTTGTTTTATTTATGTATTTGTCTGTATTCTCCTGTCTTATTCGTCACCCCCCATGCTACAAAGTAAACGATAAAAACAAACAAAATGCCAGAAACTAACGATAACAAAAATGCCAGAATTTATTCTCTATTAGAGTAGATAAACTTAGGACTTTATAAAAAAAAGTGAGAACATTTTAACAATAAAAAAAAGAAAATGTAAATTAAATATTTTACACACCCGAACGTAACGACTTTTATTATATAAATAGATAGGCACTCGTCCAAGTTATCCGGAAATAGAAATCTTCTTACGTTCTAGAAAGACACGACGATATGCCAGCTACCAGTTGGCAAAAAGACGGCGGTTTGAACACTATGGCAAAAACGTTAAGTATTTTTAAAACTCATCCTAAATGTTTTTATGTTACCTTGTTTTTAAAGTTGTTTTTCTTGTTTTATTCATGTATTTGTCTGTATTCTCCTGTCTTATTCGTCACACCCCATGCTACAAAGTAAACGATAAAAACAAACAAAATGCAAGAAATTATTCTCTATTAGAGTAGATAAACTTGGGACTTTATAAAAAAAAACTTAGAACTTTTTAACAATAAAAAAATGTAAATTACATATTTTACACATCCGAACGTAACGACTTTTTTATATAAATAGATAGGCACTCGTCCAAGTTATCTGGAAATAGAAATCTTCTTACGCTTTAGAAAGACACGACGATATGCCAGCTACCAGTTGTCAAAAAGACGGCGGACGGAACACTATGGCAAAAACGTTAAGTATTTTTTTAAACTCATCCTAAATGTTTTTTATGTTACCTTGTTTTTAAAGTTGTTTTTCTTGTTTTATTTATGTATTTATCTGTATTCTCCTGTTTATTCGTCACCCCCATGCTACAAAGTAAACGATAAAAAACAAAAAATGCCGGAAATTATTCTCTATTAGAGTAGATAAACTTAGGACTTTATTTAAGTAGTATACTTTATATATGCTATTACAGCAAGCTTGCCTGTATTGGAAATGCTTGCTTTCTTGCTAGCCAATCAGACCATCTAATATAGTTAGCCTTATTTTCAAGTACATTCGAAATATAATACAGTGCCATTAGCAAAGAAAAAGTTACCTATGAAAACGAACCTCCTAAAATAAAACCTTAAATAATTATCTAAACTCGAATGTAAATTAATATTAAGCCGACTTTACAAATTGATAATAGTTAATTATTGGATTTTAATTAATTATAAGGTGCAACACTAATGATTCAAACTCGATATATAACGACAAACTTCCACCCATTAATATGGGAGGGGAGATTATCATCAAGTGTCCTGAATTGTTAACTTAGCACGGGACTTACTACTTAGATATAAATAAGTCACTTGTACCCATTCCCCTCCTCCCCCCTTTTTTTGACATGGAGAGTAGATAATACAGTGGATGTATTATCGGCAGCTCCAGTAACTTCGCTTCTCCTTTTTTGTCCCCCAGTCCTCATTCAATGAGTAATTTTTCTGACAAAGGGTGAAGAAAAGGCTGCTGAAAGGTCGGTAGTACTTGGTGACCAGTAGTCTGAGATGTCGGAAATTTTTCTGTCTCTGTCTGTCCTTGTAGCCATGTCACTAATAAGGGTGCTGGAGGTAAACGTCTTGTCTGGGCTGACGTTATCCGCCTGATAGTCAGGGACCCGAACCTTGGATTAACCACTAAAGAGGCTGTCCTATCAGCAGGCGACAAGTACTGGGACTGCTGTATTGCCATTTAGTGAGTGGATCTGGACCATGCAGTATCACTGGTGGGGCCTCTCGATGCCATACTAGTGGGTAATTGTTACGGCTTTACCTTTTCATGTGCTACAAATAAAAATAAAATCCTGTCTTTTTCTCTCTTACTTTCCCTCTCTGGGCTGCTCTAACCAAGTATGCCGACCTATTCCACAAATCCCAAAACCTCAACATGAAATATCTCCAGAATAAAAACTCGATTAAACCTAGAACCCCTATCTTCCAACGTAGACCCCTATTACCAGGTCTCCTTCTCCAACATCAGGGGTCTACGTTCCAACCTTCCAGAGGTTGAAACCCAATTACAGGAGACGAAACCGAACATATTATTTCTAAGTGAAACTGGAATAGGGCCGACCACTTCCCTAGATGAGTTCATAATTAACGGATACTCTAATTTAACAGCTAAATCTGACCCCCAAGATCGCCATGGGCATAGAATATGTGCCTACATTAAGGATGGCTTCCCGTGTGGCAGGGATATCTCTAGTGAAGATCCTAATTTACCCTATATGTGCTTTAGGGTGGCACTTGCTAACACCACTGCATTTATATTTGCCCTTTATCGGCCCCACAACAGTGGAGTTACTATCTTTAAGAGCATATCTGAGAAAATAGACCATATACTGTCTGCACATCCCTCGGCTAACATCCACATCTGTGGTGACTTCAACGTCCATAACGTGGAATGACTGACCCATTTAAAAAAGACAGATGATGAGGGGAGGTTGTGTCATGATTTTGCCATTGCTTATGACCTCACTCAGATTGTTCACGAACCCACCCGTGTGCCCGATACACCCGGTCAATATGCAAGCCTCCTAGACCTTTTTCTCTCAACTTCCCCTGAGCTATGTTCATGTTCCGTTCATTCTCCTCTAGGATCCTCCGACCACTCCGTCGTATCAGTTAAGATAAAAATGAAATGTAAGAAGCTCCCAGACGTACCCATCCACCGTACTGTATACCGATACTCTATGGCTGACTGGGATAGCTTCCGTACATTCATATCTGATTTACCTCTGCACTCCATGTTTAAAAAGGAAGTGTCCTCTATAGTATCAGATCTAACCGAATAGTTAATTGTAGGCATAGACCAATTCATACCATCTAAAAAATTCCAACAAAAACCTAACAGCCAGCCATTGTTCTCCCCAGAATGTGCTACTGCTATCGCGCACAGAAATCACTTTTTCCATAGCTACCAACGTAATAGATGCACTGAGACTAAAGCTGCTTTCAGGACTGTCAGCAACCACTATAAAAGAGTAATAAAAAATGCAAGAGAGCTATATGCCCAGTCTGTTTAATCCAAAGTAGCTGATCAGCGGCTTGGTTCCCACCAGTTTTGGCAAATAACAAATAAGATCCTGAACAGAAGTGTGCGTTCTATCCCAACCATTATCAATGGACCAGAGGTCATCTCGTTAGCGTCAGACAAGGCCAAACTATTTGCAAAGAACTTTGCAGCTTATTCTACCCTATGCGACGAAGGCCATCAACTCCCCATATTTCCTCCTATAACAGAGAACAAGCTAGGTAACATACAAATATCCGTGCATGGGGTCGCCAAGCTAATCAAGAACCTAGATTCCAGTAAAGCAACTGGCCCTGATGGCATCCCAATTATAGTGTTAAAAAAGCTTCAACCAGAACTTTCTCCCACACTTACGAAACTATTTAAACGCTGCCTTAAGGAGAAGTGCTTTCCGACTCCTTGGAAGACCTCATCAGTTTTCCCCTGTATTTAAAAATTCGGGTTATAAGTCATCTCCCTCTCAGTACAGACCAATAAGTCTTCTCTGTGTTATGAGTATGTTGATGGAATCCATATTAAATAGAGAAATAGTAAACCACCTCAGCAGGAATAACCTTCTTAGTGACACACAATATGGTTTCCGCTCTGCAAGATCTACCGCAGATGTACAACGGTTATATCCTACAGGATTAGTGAATCTCTTGACAAAGGCTTCCTTTCTAGCGCAATTGCTCTTGACATATCAAAGGCCTTCGACAAGGTTTGGCATCAGAGTCTACTTCACAAGATTTCCAGCTACGGTATAACTGGAAATGTTTTCTCAATCATTAAATCATTTCTCTCCAATAGGCTCATAAGAGTAGTGGTAGATGGACAAAAATCAGAGGCCTGCAATATAAATGCTGGAGTCCCTCGGGGGACAATCCTGGGCCCAACTCTCTTCCTGATCTACATCAATGACCTCCCTAAACACATACTTAAATCATTCGTTGACATCTATGCTGATGACACGACCATCTACGGCAACACGTCAAAGGCTGTAAATGACAAAATTCTCTCTGATTCTCTCTCCTCTGATCTCGAGCGCGTGGTTCAGTGGTGGAAGATGTGGCTGGTTACCTTTAATGCATCCAAAACCAAACTCCTATCCTTACATCATCAACGCTCTGATCCCCATCTGGCATCAATTGAAATGGATGGCTCTCGTCTGGGTGAGGCCCCGTGTTTTGACAAGCTTCTGGGTTTGACCTTTACTCCTGATCTGAAATGGAGCACGTACATCAAGTCTGTTGCCAAGGTCGCTGGAAAGATGGTGGGATCCTTCTACCGCTCCAGAAGATATCTCACTACTGATGCAATTCTCTATCTATATAAAAGCCAAGTACGTCCAAGGATGGAATACTATTGCCATATCCGGGCAGGAGCTGCTAAAAACAGCCTATCATGCCTTGACAGAGTACAAAATATACTTCGTGGCTTAGTGGGGCATGCCCTTTTCTTTACCCTGCAACCTCTCTCCCACAGAAGAGACGTAGCGAGCCTATCCTTGTTTTATCATTATTTCCATGGCAGGTGCTCGTCTGAACTCCAATCTCTGGTCCCCTCTCGCCAATCTTTCACGAAAAACACCCGTCTAGCTGAATCCACTGTCAAAAATTTCCCCCACTCTATATCTGTGCCTAAATCAAAACGCGGATTCCATTAACAAAGTTTTTTTCTTAGAACTGCACGCCTGTGGAACTCTGTTCCGTCTGCCTGCTTCACACCTGACTACAACTTGGATGTCTTCAAGTCCAACGTTAACAAATTCCTAATGAACCACCCCCTTAAGTAAACACTTCGTCAAATCACCACGCTAACGTAATGTACTTGCAATAACCCTTATCCCTGAGTGGCTTCCGGTGATAAATGGTGATCGCTGTGTAAAAAAAAAATAGTTGAGTGAAAAATGTATATCCAGGTAAGTAGTGAGTGTTTTAGTATGAATTTAATATCTCTGTTACTGTTAAGAAATTAATTATAAAAAATGATCTAAATTAGTTGTAAGCGTTGAGCAAAAAAAAAAACTGAATAAAAAAATCATCACATTAAAAATTGTGTTGTTGCAAACAAACAGTGTGCATTTTTTTCCATTCAGGATGAATTATAATAGCTTTCTTGGTCAAAAAGGTTTAGAACTCTATCCCTTAGTCTTAAGACGTGGATACATAATATTGATCAGAAAGACACTTGATGTATAATATATAGCAGCCTGGGTGCCTGTCGTTGCGATGTGTTTAAAGGTATGTGTTGACCAAGAAAAAAAAGTGATAGTAGGCAGGCAGGCTCGAACGCGTACCGCGAAACAGGAAAAGAAAGTGAATAAACAAATGTGATATCTTTGCTGTTGCGCCCATCACCAAACCGGACGTGACGTAGGTTTAAATTAAGGTTAGAAAACCGAAAAGAAGGGATGACTTAAGAAAATATCGGCGAAAAAAGCGACCCCTCTCTGTAGACAAGTTCCCAGTTGATAACGAAGAAGTAATTTTTCTTGGCCAATTTTTCGATATTTTTCGTCCGAAGGGTCGCTTCAAAATGATAGCAATCTCCTGAATATATGTAGCCTTTGTCCAATGTTTTAGGAAGACATACATGCATACATCCATTTAAACAGACATGTGAGATTTACATTATAGATAAGGAGGCCTTACATATGAAGAAACTGAAATAATTATTTAAAGCAAACAACCCTCACCAAATGAGCAAATCTCACGTTCTAAAGTCTAATAGCCTAAACGTTGTTAGTAACGACAGAGGCAAACATACATGAATGCGCTGTTACTTATTTGTTATGCTATAAGGTCATGCAAATAAGTATATCAAAATACGGAAGAAGAAAAATAATGTTATAAAAAATATAGAATGCGAAGTTTGCTTGCGATAAGGAGAGGACAAGTTCCATCAGCAACAAATAAACGATAAAAAAAACAGATGGCATCAGAGAACCGAAGAAACATAATGGCGAATAAAAAAGTAAACTTGATAAAGAAATTGAAAAGATATAAATCAATCACATCCACGAATGGACGTGAGAAAGAAGATAAAACTTACAAACTAAAAAGGAAAACTTTTTTACTATACAATTCGAATACTAGAAAAAACATATTTGTACTTTTGTTAAATATCGGCATTAGTTGCGTTATAAACATAGATCTAACATATAAAGTTATATCCTAAGGTTTTAAAGGTCATGCCTTAATAGCACTGAAGCTGATAAAATCAAAGTTCACTTCAGACTATCTAATAATCAATTGTTATTATTTTAACGATGTTATAAAACTGTGCATCCCTAATTCTGCATAACAGCTATATCAGTGTTAATATTCACAATGGTCGAACTAAGTACAGATCGAAGTTACAAAAAGTTGTCGAAATAAATGCGTTTCCACAAAATACACAGAAATAGATGTCTTGTAAGGTTAGATTAGGTTAAAATAGAATAGAACAAAGAGACGTCAGATCAAGACGCATGGCATCACAGTTATCGAGATAATAAAAAAATGCAGTTAACTCATTCTTCTATGGACGTAAGGCGAGACAGATCGCCAATGATGCTGTAATGACTGAAATAAAAATTTGATAATTGCGAAGAGTTACAAACATCCCAAAGATTTCTATATGCTTTGTCTACATGTTTATTCTTAATAAGGTAGTAAACTACTCCCTTAAGGGATTACTGATCTCCCTCTTATCTCTCCAAGAATGAATATTAAAAACTCAGTCTTCTCTAGCCTTCTGATGTTGTAAAGTGTTACTCCGTGTTATTAGCAATAAAATAACGTACTTCGCTGCAATCGATTTTTAAAATGATGACCTGTAATATGTAATATTTCAAATGGTCACATGATAATATAAATCAGTCAAATTTTTATTGAGAAAATATAACACACGTTTTCTACTGTTGAACTTAAATTATATTTCTTTGTATGATTATTTTAAATGTCCAGACAAATAAAAATTATAAACGGAAATAGATTTACAGCAGTCCGGACGACTTCAAATGTTTATAATTAACGGGTTTGCTTGTTTTTTGGGGGTTTTTTTTAAGAGAAAGCATACAGTAGAATATTATAAAAAAAAGTGGGTTCTATATGGCCAGTTTAGTCTAAAAGATTATACCAAATATATACTAATAAAACATATAAAAAAACTTTCAGTAACACTTCGGCTTCGGTTTTTGCGAATGAAAAATCACATAACATAAACAATAAACATAAGCATGTAATTTTAAGGGGGGCTCGATATTTATAGAAGTGTGATACAATTAGTTGTTCCAATAAATACTTTATGAGCTAGTTCAATAATTAAGTAAACTTACAATCTTTTGGAGAAGATGGACAACGCTAAGGTATCGCTTGGGTATTGATCTTAGAATTAATTAAAGGTTACGCGTACTGGCTTACTTGTCCTGTGTTGAAATAACCGACCTGTCATTAATTGCGTTGGGGTCAGCACAGGTGAGCCCGTTAAATCTGGCGCGTAGGGAACTGATTTCCAAAGGTTAAACAGTTCATTCGCTGGAATGTGCAAGTAAGATGGTGCAGAATGAGGAGTGTGAGTATTGGATGACATTTTTTATCTTTGAAGGGCGAATTAATTATTGTGGTTGACATTTCGTGTGAAATACGCGTGTATGTAACAGATTATATTGTGGGTAAATCGTTCACAGATAAAAACAATAAACTGAAATTAAAGTGGAATTTAAAAAATAAATTATATTCTTTCTAAACAGAAATTTCTTGTCTTCCTGCTTGTTCAACCAATACTTTTCTCTTGGAGACTCATCCAATTTTTGGCCCTTAAACCCAAGACAAAGCGGCAAAGTTTTATCAACAGATGCTTGCTCCATCTGGAAACTGACGCCAATATCACACATTTCCGAGTCTAAATTCACAAACTCCATGCAAAGCTTTTGACTAATGAACTATTTAGAATAAATAGCGCAATGCTATTAGTAATCTCCAAATGAATTATTTTGCATTTACAGATGAAGTTAACGAGAATAATTACTTTTCTTATTTTCCTGAATAAGTGTCTTGTGTATTCGACGTTAAAATTTAATCATCAACGTTTATTTCTGAAACAATGCAGACAGGTTGTTTCGGCGTTTACTGACTTCATGTTACCTTTTGCAACAATCGTCTTTTTCTAGCCTCTTTCAAGCCTATTCAATCTGCTTCCCTATTTTTTACCAAGTAAGATCCATGACTTCTTGTAGTTTCACTAAATACTTTGGCAAGCAAAATCTGATCCCACATTTTGCTAAATCCTACCCTCTGATGAGAAGGAAAGCATTTCTTCGAAACTCTGCGGATTAAGAACTATCGACTTATTTTGTGCTTCCTTATTGAAATATGTTTTTAACTCTTTTTCAAAGTATTTTTTAACATTTTTTATTAACTTGTTCTTATATATAAGAACACCATAACACCAAAATGAAGAGAAAGAAAAAGAAATTCACGAACCGGACTTTCGATCCTGATGAGGCTATTTATTAGCGAAATATAGGACTTACAAAAAGAAAAGCAATAAACAAAAATGATTTTATCATTATATTCGACACTTCAAAGTTTTCAAAAGTTTCTCAATTAAATTTTATTTAAAAAAGTGTCTTCAAATGTGTGACCATCTTTTACTTTATATATATATATATATATATATATATATATATATATATATATAAGTAAGTAAGTAAGTATATAAAGTAAAAGATTGTCACACGTTTGAAGACACTTTTTTAAATAAAATTTAATTGAGAAATTTTTGAAAACTTTGAAGTGTCGAATATAATCATAAAATCATTTTTGTTTATTGCTTTTTTTATACATAATTTTACTGAGAATTCATCATAAGTTTGGATTTCGGTTTCGATTATATCTAATGCCACTCCAATAATCTTTTCTTTTCTTTTTAAATAATTTTATAAAAAACAATCCTTCATAAGTTTAGTTTTCGGTTTCGATTTTAGCTGATGGCACCTTAGTCATCTATTTTTTTTTAATAAATAATTTTATCAAGAATTTTTCATAAGATTTGGTTTCGGTTTCGATTAAAGCTGACGTGCTAATACACACTCGAGGAGAAATATTTACTGCACTGATTCGTAGCCCGATGGTTAGGGCTGTCAACGCGGGGGTTGTAGGTTCGAACCACAGATGGGTACAGGTGTTTGTCTAGCCGCACTGATGAGTTGTGATACAACGAAACATGACTGCATGTGGATGGCAAATCAAAGCCTTTGGGTGGAGTACTCTGTAAATATATTTTCACCCGACGTGTATTCAAGGAATTAAGCGAAGCCCATTATTTATTTGTTTGTAAACAAATGATGGTTTGAGCACTTTCTGCGACGGGCGAGCGTAGATTTAATACGCACTCGAGGAGAAATATTTACAGCAATGATTCGTAGCCCGATGGTTAGAGCTGTCAACGCGACGGTTATAGGTCAGTCCATGGCTGGTTGGTTGGTTTTGTTTTACGGCATATCAACCCTTTTCAGGTTATTTAATGCCGAATCCAGTGATTTTGAAGAAATATTTTTTAAATAGAATATATTTGGGCTTGTTTTCCAATTCAGTTTCTATTTAACCCACAGTTGGGACCCTAACAGGTACTACCACTCCGGGTCAGAGTGGACCTGGGAGCAATGGCAATTAAAGGGTGGCTCAACACTCCCCAAAGCCCACAAGCTGGGGCCTCACCATCGGATATAGTTTAAGGTCATATCCAGGACCCAGTCCACGGCTGGGGAAAGATGTTTGTCTAGCCGCACTGATGAGTTGTGATACAACGAAACAGTACTGTATGTAGATGACACACACACACATATGTATGCATATATATATATATATATGTGTGCGTGTGTGTGTATGTATATAGATATAAGTTTGGAATTCGGTTCCGAGTCAAACTGATGCACTACAGGTCATATATATATATATATATATATATATATATATATATATATATATATATATATATATATATATATATATATTGAAATCGCAATTTTATAATATATAAAAATCGATGGAACATTAACTCTCTAATGATATATATGAAATCTGCAAGAACTAAAATATCACATTTAAGCGTATTTTACGGCCTGCTAGTTTGGATAAATACTTTTGACGTTTTAACAAAAAAAAGCTACAATATATCAGAGCGTCACTATTTACGCTGAATATCTATAAAATGCCAACATCAATATATTACATTTGAATAAGTCCCATATGGATATTCCACGGGTCCTGCTAGTTAAGACTAAATTAAAGACTAGTTTTTTTTTTAATAAATTTTTTTCCACTTCTATAAAAGAAAGAGGGAATTACTAATGAATATATATTAGTAGGGAGATGCAGAGAAAAAAAAAGAAAGGAACATAGAAAAAACTGTATTTATGAATAGCGGTATAGCTACATTCCTTGTTCCAAATATTCATTTTTCTTACCAAACAGTTCTTTCAACATTTCAAACTTCCTCACAAGACGACGGTAATTTATGTGTTGCCTTGAACTTACTTTTAGGCAGAGTTTTATCAAAACTTCTTTTACTAATTATTTCTATTTTAAAGATACTTTGGGAGATCAATCTAATGAAATCTTTGTTATTAAATACCTTTTCTATTCTTTTTGGCTTCTGTTCGTAAACCTGGCGTTTCAAATTTTGCAGCATTTTTCTGATTTAAATGGTGTAAAATTTGGTGTATTTATCATCTGAACCTATTCATTCTGAGACAGTATTGCACCCTCGAGTGTTCACATTAGTCAATGTTTGGTCTTCTGACTTTCTTTCAGATTCTTTCCGGAAAGGATGATGTCCAAGTTTCCACCGGATTCTTTTCACGAAAAGTTCTACAGCTTCAATCATCTTCATTGTGTACGATTTGTGATTTAGAATCGGTATATTTAAAGTGAGAGTGTGATTTCTTCCTTATGTCAACATTTTAGAGGAGTTGTTATTGTAATCAGCTCAACTTATGAAGCAGTAATATTTTTGCGGTAAACTATGCTTTTTCAATTATATTTCACCCTACGTGTATACCAATCACTGTGAGTTCAAAATAACAACAGAGAATACATATGAATAAATAATGGTACACCTGCATTCAAAGTTCGAAATATTTATTTTTCTTAGCAAAAAAGATTTCAGCAAATACATGCATATATATATATATATATATATATATATATATATATATATATATTGTTATATATATTTCTAAGTAATTTTAATTTTTCATTTTTATATTTGTAATTTTTAAAAAATCTTTTGTTTTTAACATATATTTTGAACATTTTTGTTCATCATATATATTTATATATGTATAAGTATATACATATATATAAGTATATATATATACATATATATATACATATATATATATATATATATATTGTTCATTATTTCAAGTCGGTTTCTATTCAACCCATAGTTGCGACTTTAATAGGTAGTACTACTCCGGGTCTGAGTGGACCTGGAATCAATGGCAATTAAAGGGTTACTCCACACTCCCCAAAGCCCGCAATCTGGCGCCTCACCATCGAATATAGTTTTAGATCATATCAAGGACAAAATAAGAGTTTGATTTTATTTATTTAAAACTGTACAGAAGGTCCGCAAAACATTAGTACCGTCGGTTTCAAGCCTAACATAAGGGGGATGAGTTAATGGTAAATAACGTTAGACTTTTATCAGCCACATGGTTTTAAGAAAACAGTATGGCTGACGAGAGCCTAACATTATTTACTTTTACAGGCCTCCATTATATTGTTAAAATCACTTTTTCTCTTTTCGAATGAAGTAAGTATTTAGTCTAACTGTTGATCTAATTATTTTCAACAAAAATATAAAAATAATTTTGTTAAACTTTCAGAAAAATGAGCAAACGAGAGGCCATAATTCAGCTTCATTGCGCGGGAAGGACAAACTCAGAGATTATTAAGCTCTTGAAAGTGGCTAAATCCACCGTGTACCATGTTGTGAACTGATTTAAGGAACTTGGTACATCTGAAGACCGTCCTAGGAGTGGAAGACCTCGCACTGCTCGAACAAAGAAGGTGATTAAAGCTGTCAGAGAGAGGGTCAGGAGGAACCCGAAGAGATCTGCAAGACAAATGGCTAAAGACATGAATGTGAGCGTGACCTCGATGCGAACCATCGTAAAAAACGATCTCCCGTTGTCCCCCTACAAGATGAGAAAGAGACAGTGCCTCACACCTGCCCAAAAACACAAGAGACTTGAAAGAGCAAAGCTTCTTCTTGAAGAACTGAAGGCTGGCACGGCAGAGCGAGAGATCATTTTTTCTGATGAAAAAACTCTTCACAATTGAAGCGACTGTTAACAATCAGAACGACAGAGTTTACGCAAAATCTTCAGCAGACATTGATGACTCCGTGAGAATAGTTTTCCGCCGACAAAAGCCGTCTTCCCTCATGGTGTGGGCTGCAGTCTCCAAATCTTGGAAGTCGCCGCTGATTTTCGTGGAGCAGGGGGTTAAGATCAACACAGATCGTTACATTAACGATATTTTGGTTCCAGCATTTGAAGAGATGAAGAAACACTTCATAGATCAGCCATTCACCTTCCAACAAGATGGAGCACCATCCCACACCTCCAGAAAAACTCAGGACTGGTGCCAACGTCATTTTCCAAGATTCTGGAGTAAGGAGATGTGGCCTCCTGCATCGCCTGATTTGAATCCCATGGATTTTTCGGTGTGGTCTTTGTTGGAGGCAAAGGTCTGTTCTGTTGCTCATCCAAGTGTTGATGCTTTGAAGACATTTCCTCTGAGTGAATATGCTAAAATACCTAAAAAAACACTGCGTGCCTCGGTTGGTAACTTCAGACAGAGAATTGGACGTCTAATCAAAAGGAAGGGACATCACATTGAAAATAAATAATTTGAATTTATTCTTGGTTTCCTAACTTATAATTTTCATTCATGTTTAATTTATATTTTTTGTAATTTTCTATTAATAAACCACTTTTTAATTGGTCCAATGACTTTCTGTTCACCCTGTATATATATATATACATGTTATATATATATATATATATATATATATGTGTGTGTGTGTGTATATATATATACATGTAATAGAAAAATCGATAAAAAATACAAAGTACAATGATCGGGCGACGTGGGAAGATATCTTGTTGCTTTTTTCTTAGAACCTTTGTCATGATTGAATAATTAACCTTAAACAGGGTATTTCAACACAAGGAGAAGTTCAGGACGATTGGAAACAATGCCGAGATAAGCAGAGAAAAGATACGGCACCATAAGTCCCAAAATCGGTCACCCATTTAATACTGACCAGGTTCAACGTTGCTTAACTTCGGTGATCAAGCGGGAACCGGTGTGTCAGTGTGATTATCTCTTGAGCATGTAATTTTTTGTTTAAGTTGTTGTTGTTGTTGTTGTTGTTGTTGTTGTTGTTTAGCATCGTTCATTTATTTTGAATAAATCAGGTTATTATTGCTGGCATTCGTTTCCCCGGTATGTTTCTGATTATAATTATTTCTAGAAAGACATTTGCTATTTACGTAAATTCCCAAGTAAAGTTTGCCAACATTTTGTAATGTTTTTACAATGTAATGTTTGCCAAGTTTGTAAATTAAATATTTCTGTGGAACGAATTGGATTTGAATTCGGAATACCTCGGTTGTCAGTACGTGTTTTTAAGCATATCATCACCCTGTTGCTGTTGTGCAGCACCGTTAGCATATATTGACTATTTAGCGTGTTATTTTTTGTTTACTTTGTTAGTTATTGTTGTTGTTGTATCTGTTTAGCATCATTCAGTTATTGCGGATGAATAAGATGATTACTGTTGGAATTCGTGTCCTCGATATCTTTCTAGTTAGAATTATTAAAAAAAACGCTGACGTAAATATCCCTAAGATAGCTAAGTGAATGTTTCCGTGAAACGAATTGTTTTCGAACTCGGCACCCCTAGGTTGTCCACAGTCACCTCGCAGTTGATATTGTTTGATCATGAATGACGCAACAATAAACATTCATAATATTTGTTTCCTGCGTTTGCATATTTTCCTGGTTATTAATGATTGAGAAACACAATTACAAAGTTTGAGCATTAGTTTGTTTCTTTAAAAAAAAAACTGTTACTACCAAACTAAAATATTGAATGAACGTATGCTTCTATGTATGTGTGCATGCGTGTTTGTGCCTAGCTTAACATGTACTTCTATGCCCATACAACCGTGTAGATTTTTCAGATATTTTTCGGATATTCTCTCTGTCTCTCTCAGTCTTTCTTTCTCTTTCTTCTTTCGTCACTTTTAATTATATCAATTTCTCTTCTTAATAGTTTTTCCTAATATATTTCAAGACAGTATTTGGATTCTTTGCTTCGATACACATAAAAACGTTTAGGATAGTGCTTTGTTGGAACTGGAAGTCGATAATTGTGCATATTACGAACCGGATTTCTCGAAAATATATGCTTGGGCTCAACCGACAATTTATGTCGCCGACGAAATTAGCCTAACCCCCGTAAAAACGCTCGGGAATTTGCTCAAATTATTGTTGATTTTTTTCAAGATAAATTCAATTTTCATATTTTTTCATTAAATTGTTTGTTGAATATACAAAATAGTTAAAAACACAGTCTTCTCCTCATGTTAAGAATGGCTTTCCTAATAATAATGTTTTTCTCAGTGCGGTAACATAGACGCACAAGTACCCGTCATTAATAATCCATCCACACGGAACATTTACGAGAAATCCAGTTCGTAATATGCAATAGTAACGACATCCGGTTCATGCAATGCACCAATACCAAAATTCATTTTAAAATTCTAATAAATTATTTTCTTCATCATTCATCAATGAATGTCATAAAGATCCATAAATCAATTGCGTCTTAATATTTTTAACAAAGAGTTTGGTTTAACTTCTTTTTTTTTAATGATTTGTGACTTTGAAATGTTGTTCCCAAATGATAACTTAATACTTTCCGCAGGAAATAACACGTCACTTCAGTTATTCATCAAACAATAATAATCTAAGGCTACTGTCTATGAAGTAAATCTTGCTAAAGGAGAAACGAATTCGTACATTTTATAACACCAAAAGAGAAAGCGGTCTTATATAATACTCACTTCAATCATTTCGGATCATCCATCTGGTATAGTGACTACGCTCGACATTGCTTAACTGCTTCTATTAAAGAAAAACCTGTATTTTAACGTTACGTATTGCTAATCCTGAAGCAATCACTTTATGTTCAAATTACTGTACATATATGCTATATATGTGGTATTCCATTGTTGTTGCTATAGAGACGTACCCATTCACTCTTAATAACCATTAGAAAAACCATGTGAGTTAATAATCTCGTGGAGAATTTTCGCGACATAACTGGAAGCTAAAGACTGTCTAACTTAACAGTCGGTAATACCGACAACTTTTTTGTATTCAATTCTTGTACAGTATCTTCATTCTACCTAATCCTGTTGTTCGCACCCTTTTTATGATCCGTTTCTAGGGTCATAAAGACTAGCGACAAACTTTCGAGAACTCATGAAAGAAAACTCGAATTTTTTAATCCCGTAGTGTTCACACAACAACGGACAATAAAGATTGGTGACCGCACGTTAAAAAATCGAATTTATAATACTTCAGTGTGTCACAACAACTGGCGATAAATTATGCGAACTAATAACGTGGTAGTTACAGGACCAAACTCAACGACATTGACTTTATGACGAAGTATTCGAACAAGTAGATAGTGTTCCAAAACCACGAGCTGGTACTGTAGAAGCGATCAAGAAACATAAAAAAGCCAGTAAGCAACTTTGAAAGTTGCACTGAACTTTACTAGATTCTGAAGGATTATTTTCGAGGAACAACCTTAGCTCAGTGCACAAACTCTCATTTCACCGCACCAATTAAAAGCAAGAAAATAGTAAGATTGTTTCAATGTGTGAGAATTAGAAAGGAAAAGCTCGTAAGGTGATTTTTTTTTATTGAACTACAAATTTTTTTTTCAGTTTTGTTTTTCCTTGCGTTTACTTTCGAAGGGGAAATTAAATTTGTGAGAAAAATATCTTGATTTAAATTTTTATTCTGGCAAGAGAAATAACGATGAACTTTAATTCAGTGCGAGAGGGATTGGGAGCTATTCCTTTTATCTCAAGATGTACAATATTAATCGTATACAAAGAAAAAAAGGCTACTTAGCAAATCGTACATTATTTTCAAGTCATGTTCATTTTTCCCTTTTCTTAAAAGAGAAATATTAGTAACGATGGAAGATTAACTCAAATTTGGCTAAAATGTGAAAATATCAAATGAAATTTCAGCAAAAAGTGAAGAAAGACTAATGTGACAACAGCAAAATACGAAGAAATATAAATAATCAAATGAAACAACAATAACAACAGGAAAAAAAAGAAAGACAAACACTACATCGCAACAAGCCTTCCCCTCTTCCTTTTGCTTTCTGAGGTCCAGTGCAATGCTGTTCTCGTGATTATTGTGGGTCTTCTCGGAGAACAGGCTCAACTAATCCCCATTGCTGATTTCTGATTGTTAGTCCCATATTTTCGTGATGGCATCTCCTTAATATATCTTTATTGGAGATCTTCTCATGCCAGGATGTACTTAATATTCGCTGAAGGCAGGTGGTGTGGAAGGATCGAAGCTTGATGTAATCTGCCTCCATCGTTCTCCAGCATTTCGGTCAATATAGAAGTGTTAATACTACGCAGCTATGATAGAGTTTGAGCTTGGTGTTGGTGTTGTATTGCGCAGATCTCCATATGTTACTCATCCCCCTAAACACGCTCCTTTCTTAGCCTGTTTTGTATGTCCTCCCTTTTGCCGCCCTCGGGTATGATGATTCTGTCCAAGTAAGTAAAGCCGTCTGTCTGGTGCAAGTGATTTCCACTCACCTAAACTGGTTGGTCTATTCACGTTTAGTGTCATTTTCTCTGTCTTCTTGGTACTAATATTATCCAACCTGCTGCCCAAATGCCTTCAACCTGCTGGTTTTCTCTTGCATATGTTTTTGTGTATAGAACAGTAGTGGCAGGTTGTCAACAAAATCCAGTTCTTTGAGAGTATAGAAAAGACTCCATCGAATCCCTCTTAAGGAGTCCTCTGTTGTCCTTCTCATAACCCAATCGATGACCAGGTTAAAAAGAACCGTTGACATCACACATCTCTACCTGACACCCGTTTTAACGTTAAAGATCGTATTGCTGTACCCGACCGAGCATCTGAAGTTCTTGTAGAAGCTCTTGATCAGGTGAACCAGCTTGCAAGGATACCATAGTGCCGTAGAGTGTTCCATAGATTTTCTCTGTAAATGCTGTCAAAGGTTTTTTCAAAGTTCACATAGAGTTGTCTATGCCACTCTGTACACTGCTCAATGATGTTCCGGGGTGAGAAGATCTGGTATATATGTCCTCGGTGTTTTCTGAACCCTAGTAAAACGTAATGCATATTTTAAATTCTAGTCAAAGAAAAAAACTCGAAGTTGCTTCGTATAAACACTCATACAGGATTATTCCAATTCGAAAGATAAACGTTTAGAATCAAAGTAGCGCCCACGATTTTCAAGAGATTATGAATACTATGTTGAGCAGCCTTGATTTCGCGATAGCATCCCTGGATGATTTATCAAATAAATTAGACCAGAGATTAACATGGACAATTGGTCTACAAGATATTCTCGAATAAAAGAAGGAAAGTGTGATTTCCTAATGTAAGAAATAACATTCTTGCGACACATTAAGAACACCCGTAGAAGACCGCATCCGAGAATGAGCCCTGGCTATAATGGAGAGACCGGCTCCTAAGAATATTAAAGTATTAAAAAGTTATTTGGGATATACTGTAGTGAAAATTGAATGTGACTACAGTCACGGAGGTGGGCTGCATGTGCGAACTCGAAACCCCAGCGATGGAAGACGAGAAGGCGACGAATCAGCAGGTTCCGATGCGCATTAATTGGCATAAATGAGATTATATAAGGCCGGGAGTTAAGATGTTTGGGAGAGTCGAGCCGTTGAGTTCTCGAGAACCGGATGGAACCTGGTTAGAGCGGAAAGTGTCGCCGAGAATCGAGTCCCATGTTTTTTTTTTCGATTAGGAGCTATTTCGGCGTTAAATATGGAACCAATGCGACTGAGATGAAATGGGAAATGTTAAATGATTCGCGTCGAACCTGAAAAATTAAAAGTCGCGTTGAAAATTGAAAAGCGTTGTCAAAGAGAGAATTGAATGAGTCGTGTTAAACTGCGAAGGTTGAAGATATGAAGTAAGTCGGACATTTTTTGTCTTTTTGTTTGTTAAGCCCAGTGTGATTTCTTGGATTTCTTTAACTATCGTCGTTAAAGAAACGTGGAATTTGGAATGAAATTCGCTTATATTTGTTGAAAAAAAGTCGTCGCTGTTAACAGAACTTAAAATGTGATTTGGACGACTTGTGCATTTAAATTCGTTTTTCACCGAGGAATTTAAAATGAGATCCTGTTGTGTTAAAAAGAAAAGTTGTCGTTTTTTTTTTTTTTTGTTTTAACGAAGTACAATTCGATTCGGATTTTATTGCTTGAAAAAAGTCATCGTTATTAAAAGAACTTGAAATGCGATTCGGATGACTTGTATGTATAGAAGTCATATTTCAATGCGGAATTTTAAATGAAATCCTGTTGTGCTGACAAGGAAGAAGGGTGTCGTTTTTAAAAGATGGATTTATTTTATAAAAGTACAATTCTAGTCGGATTGTATTGTTTGAAAAGTCATCGCTGTAAAAAAAATCTTAAGATGTGGTTCGAATGGCGTGTATGCATTGAATTCGCTTTTCAACGAGGAATTTAAAATGAAGTCCTGTTGTGTTAAAAAGAAAAATGTGCCGTTTTTAAACGACTTTCATTTTTAATAAACATACAGTTCGTGTCGGATTTTATTCCGTTTGAAAATTCGTTGTTCAAAGAACTTGACATGGGATTCGGATGACTTGCATATATTTAAAAGTTATTTTTAAATACGGAATTTAACATGAAATCGTGTCGTGCTGAAAAGGAGAAAAAGGTGTCGTCTTTGAACGATAGTTATTTTGGGGAGAATATAATTAAAGTTGTTTTCAAATGAGAAATTAAAAAAAATTGTTTCTCGCAGGAGTGTAGAGAGCGCTAGCTGTGTCTAGCAAAAACGGATACTACTTCACTACCCAGTTTATGATCATGAGACCAGGGGGGGGGCGTGTAGTGAAAATTGAGTGTGACTGCAGTCACGGAGGTGGGCTGCATGTGCGAACTCGAAACCCGAGCGATGGAAGACGAAGGCGACGAAGCAGCATAATTTGCATAAATGAGATTATATAAGGCCGGGAGTTAAGATGTTTAGGAGAGTCGAGCCGTAGAGTTCTCGAGAACCGGATGGAACCTTATTAGAGCGGAGAGTGTCGCCGAGAACCGAGTCCACGTTTTTTATTTATTTATTTTTTTTCGAACTATTATCAGAAATTCATTTCCAATGTGTACGACCTAAGAACCCCATTTAATGATCTTCATAAAAGTACAGAATGTAAAATGGACACATAATAAAATAAAATAAACACTAATATCAGATTTATTTTTCACGTTCTATGTCCCAAAATTTATATAATGGTCGCTAGCCATGTGAGCTGATACAGAAATAGAGGACG
The DNA here is from genome assembly GCF_053919585.1 of Euprymna scolopes. Lineage (NCBI taxonomy): Eukaryota > Metazoa > Mollusca > Cephalopoda > Sepiida > Sepiolidae > Euprymna > Euprymna scolopes. The sequence continues at coordinate 79,665,960 of NC_136511.1, read as the reverse complement.
TTATCTTGCATAAAATGCCGAACGTAAGTAAAAAGAATGACTGCAGATGCGTTAATATGTCTGCTCTTAACAAGAAAAACAGTAATCACAAATCGAAAAAAACTGTTGCAGTTAGAAATTTCCACCAGTATTTTCACGGAGGGTTATGCATACTGAAGATCGAACATAAACATCTATTGACCATCTTTAGATAAAGTAGTGGATTACCCGTCTACACAGCTAAAATATTGATGAAGTCTGGTACTATGTTGCTTAATTACAATTTTAAGTAGTATTACGTCTTCTTTAAAGCGGATCGGACATGCGCACGGATTTTCAAGATTAATCTGGAGACAGTGAACATATTGAGGACTCAGTAATTGTTTCCGTGCCTATGGTAAGATTAAAACCATGATGTAGAATCCTATCAGAAATCTTCCAGTCACACTTCATGTAATTAAACGCGAAGCATAAAAAGACGAATGTACTATTGCTACAAAACAGAAAATCACAAATAATAACCAGCAAATACGGTGCAACTTTTCAATGTCATGACGTCGTATTATATAGCGAGATGATTGTCATACCTAAACCATAACAGGAAAGAATATATTAAAGACATTTATACGCGGGCCTGCTAGATAAACAGAATGAAGGGCATCTTGTATAGTTATGTATACCGGCTAATACTGGATAATAAAGATATTAAAAACGTGGATTCATGCAAAGGGTTGTGTTGTAACGGTAAAAGTACCACAGTCAGTTTAAGCAATAACCAAAAAAACAGATCAACCTGGTTTAGAATTCATGTAGATTTTGCAGGACCATTAGGATTATTATTACTTTATTATAGTGGACAGTACACACAATCATCAGAAGTTCCCGGGTGTAAGAGACCTGCTACAGGGGTAGTTATTAATTTTCCCGATTAATTGTTTGCTGAGGCTACAGTTGTCTACTCTTCAGTAAATTACAATGAGATTCAAATTACGACCAAGGACATCAAGGAGTTCTGTGAGACTTTCCAAATATATCATGTCACGACTCCTCAGTACCACTCGCGACTAAATTGGCAGTCAGTTCGCTTCTTCGATATTGAAATTATCCCTCAAGAAAACATGTGGTACACCTACAGAAAAGGCACTGCAACAATTTCTAAAAGTCTATAGAATCACAGTAACTGCTTACACACCATCAGTAGTTTTCACAGCGGATCCAGTTTTCCTAGCGGAATTTGAAACCCGTATTTGTAAAAAAAAAACTGTTAGCAAAGAAAACAAAATTAAAGACCTCTATTGTGTTTAAGAAATGGTATGATCCAGGTGTAAAAGTGTTCCACAAAACTTTAAAAAAAAACACGTTTTCTGTGTACTGGGTATAATTGAAGAATTAAAAATACGTTATACATCATTCAATGTCGTAAATTTACTCAAAAAAGACGCTTTAATAAAATAAAAATATGTCTGTTGGATGATCAAAACGATGTACTTCTAAAAAAAGAGAATATCATTAAGACGATATATGACACATTCGGCATGGAACCACGTCAAGAAGCTACAGAATATCATGAAGGAAAAGGAAATTCACAAATCTTCAACTATTGATCCATACGGAGTGTTGGGGGCGGTCTTATGTAGACTTGGCCATTCACTCATTATGGACTTTTCTAATTGTTATAATAATTCCGAGAGTTTAATAATCTCGTGGGGAATTATCGCGACACAACACGAGACACAGACTGTCTAACTTAATAGTCGAAAATACCGTAACTATTTCTTTGTATTCATTTCTTGTACAGTATACTTTTTTACTTAAACTTGCTGTTGGTCCCTTTATTTATGATCATTTGCTATTGTGGCAATGTGGATGTTAATTATGTCCGCCCCACAACCATGCTTTATATTTTATTTATTTAGATTTACTGGATTTAGCAAACAATTATTACATTTTACGTGGCTTAATGTGTATTGTAATCTTCCATACAAAAAGAACAGTTTTGCAACATTATTATGTCCCCTTACACATTAAATTGAGGAAATACTGATACTTAACCTTATTCTAAAAGCCTTATCCCGATTTTGATCAGAATCTATTAGAAATTTTGATTTTAAAGAATGCCTAAAATATAAGAGGGTATAAGAAGGAACTAACATCCATTGTTAATCAAAGCATAATTACTAAAGATCAATGTTAATGCTGATTTGAATTATTTGAATTTCTAAATAACAGGAGGTCCCAATATTGTATTTATTCGTGTTGGAATTTCATAAAATCATAGGTATTTCAATTTTTAGAAAGGTGTTTTACTTTATTCTTATTCCAACTGCATCAATCATAATTAAACTAAACATAACCGATAGTAACTAGCTTTTCTCATAGCAGTGTTCAAAATTTGATAACGATCAGTGATTAATATAAGGCTGCATCCTGTACAACCGAATTTATTTACATGTAAACATAGCTCACCGTATGAAAGTGATTATGCCGTGAAGTAAAACAGTAATGCAACGTAGAATATCCTCGCAACGAACGGAAAGACAACTATAATCAAAGAATGGACACTGCACAAATATCCCAAAAGAACCCGTCCCTCGGGAAGAAGGGATCGGATTATGCTGGGATTTTCAAGACTGTCACTGATAAGGATTTGGGGGAAATCGGTAGTCAACTTCGAAGAATACATGAACAATCGAACAAATCTATGTTCACCGCAAATCTTTGTTCATCTTCCTGGCGTATCGAAACCCACGGAGAATAGCATTTGTGTGAGCAGAGCGTCCATAAATGTTCACGCAAAGATGTCCTCCTTACGCTGATAAACAAAAGTTTAAGAATAGATTAATTTAAGATAAATATGAGTCGCATACTTTCACTAATGAGATCTGGGTGATTTTTACTGGACTGTGCGGCTGGGAAAATGATAGAGTAGTTTGTAGATAAGCGTAATGATGGTTTAAGACATCAATAACAGGGAAGATGAAGGCTTCATTAGCAGTAGACTTGTTGGTACTCGCAAAAAATATCCGAATCGGAATCAATATGAAAAAAGTTGTCTGACTGAAATTGTGACGCAAAATAGTTAAATAGATTATTCCAATTTGAAAGATAAACGTTTAGAATCAAAGTAGCGCCCCCCGATTTTCAAGAGATTATGGATGCTATGTTGAGCAGCCTTGATTTCGCGATAGCATCCAAAATAAATGAGACCAGAGATTAGCATGGAGAACTGGTCTACAAGATATTCTCGAATAAAAGAAGGAAAGTGTGATTTCCTAATGTAAGAAATAAAATTCTTGCGACACATGAAGAAAAACCGTAGAAGATCGCACCCGAGAATGAGTCCTGGCTATAAAGGAGAGACCGTCTCCTAAGAATATTAAAGTATTAAAAGGTTCTTTGGGATATACGAACTATTATCAGACATTCATTTCCAATGTGCCAAAAAATTTGTCTTGCTGAAATTGTGACGCAAAATAGTTAAAATAGATCAACGAAAGAGAAATTGATATAGTTGATATAATTTAATTGATAAACTAAATAGTAATTGCCAGCAACCAAAAAAAGCAATTAATTAAAGCATAAAGCAAGTCATGCAGGAATAAAATTAACAAAATCAGGAGAGTCTTCCAGATTCGTCATCGTTCTTATTTGTAAAGGATATTTCTGTTAATCTGTCTGTATGCTTGTTTTCTTGTCGATCCTGTTCAGTTTTACTCGAAAACTACTGCGTCGGGTTAGGGCTAAAATGTTTTCTGAACCTTTGCTATGATGAAGTGCAATGAATTAAGAATTTTCGTATCTGTTCGAGGCACAGTAAGGGATTAATAAGGCTTAATAAAAATTTATATTTACGCGCCCTTTTTCTCGGAAACTCGTGTGCTGATCTGGCTGAGATTTGTATGGACCTTTGTTATTATACTGTGTTACGAACTATTATATCGTATATTATGTATGAAGTATTATATCTGTTTAATTCATCGTAATAATTTATAGGAATTAGTATTTAAAGCAAAGATTGCATGGATTAACCATATTCAGCCATCAATTTTTTCAAACTTTTATTATATACAGTAACTACAGAACACCAAGCACAAAACGCATAAACTGAACTTCCTAAAACAGTTCAGTTTTGCACCCACTTTTGTTTTCTCTTACGAAAATCAAATTCATAATATACTGATACTAAACCTTGTACCTAGAATCTTTATTCCAATTTTCATTAGGATTCATCGTTGGATTTTTATCCAAGAAAATGTTTCAAATTTAAGACTTTATCCTAAAGAAATAATTTACCATAAATATGTCTTGCTTTATTTATGTCTAATAACTAGGAATAACATTCAACACAATTTACAACATATTTGAATTTTCAAATGGAAGGTTTGAGTCTATGATACCGCCTAAAATCGCACTAAAATGCTCTGAAGAAACTGGAAAGTTGAAACTATTAAATGATATCTAAAACATATGGGATAATTTGACAAAAACCGGTGGTATCCGAATTTTCAGAAAGTGTTTTTAAGCTTACTGTAAACCCTAATATAACATTAATTAAATAAAATATAGCTCGCATCACACACCCTTACGCATAACAAATTTGTCTCAAAATTAATAAATCCGGATTTAATAGTTTAGGAGCGAAACCTATAAAAACTAATATATAACGATATATACGCACTTAATTCTATATGAATGTATATATACGGTGTACCTCATTTAATTCTCATACTTATATTCTAATAACCTCGTAACAAGGAGAGAAATCGCCATTGACATTACTACTATCTTGTATTATTATTATTATTATTATTTGCATTGCTAATAATTTTACGAGCCCCACCCCAAGTAGTAGGGTCGAAGCTATTATAAATAGAAAACAGTTGATACAATACCTCAGAAAAAATAGACGTTTAACCTTGAGGAAATTATATTAAAGGAACAAACATAGGAAACGCTACCACCAATGAACAATCTTTTTGCTATGTTGTTGTCGATATACTTTTTAAAATACATAACACTATAAAGTGAAAAGGTTCGAATGAAATCAAGTGTCTCGTGACCACAATGAAAGAGAAATGATTTCAATAGCTTTAAAATAAAATCCATTTTTTTTTCTTATTCGCCAGTCACCAGTTCTTTATCCTGGTGGTATGTCGAAGGTTCGGGGAGATTAAAACGATAAAACACTTCTGAAGAGACGTTTAATGTTGTTCACAAAATATGTCGAGTAGATTGGCGGATATTATGAGTAGCAGCTGAAGTGATCGAATTTTCCGAACGGAAATCACTTCAAAGGAAATATTACAGCTATTGAGAAAAAGCAGAAAAAACAGCTTTAAACGAAGAGGATGTCCAAACGAACAGTCTTACATAATTTGTAAGGGTAGAGAAGATGCAATAAACGATTATTATTCGAGTCCTTCTTACCAGTAAAAGTGTTTACGCCATTTATCAAATAATACTAGTCTGTAAACGCTCATAGAACAGTGATAATAAAATACCTGGATGTATCAATGTCTATCTTTACCTAGATTTTATCCAGCATAAAGAAAATATTGCTGAAATATGGCGGAAAGGATTACGCTAACCTGTTTTTTTAAATTCTCCCAAGCAGAGCCACTTGATGTATAGAACTTAAATTAATACTTCAATGTTAAAATCTTGTCAACGTGTTATAATGAAATAGATTCTGACACAAGTAAACAGCCATTATTCCCACTATGGTTTTAACATTATTATTGGAATATAAGAATTAAAGAGAAGTATTTGCATAAGAAAGAGCAACTAACTACGATGAATATTTAACAAATTAGCTTTATCGGTATATAAATGAAACCATAATTAAAGCAAAAATAATTCGACGTTTATTAATTTGAAAGTTTATTTTTATTCGTTTTTTGTTTTTTGGCTGACTATCAAAACTTAAATCACTTAGTTTTAAATTATGTACGTAACGTTTTCTTTTTATTTTATGATGGTATGTAAATTTCTTTCAATTTATGAAACACGAATACTAGCAAAAGAATTCATCTACGTTGACATCGTAAAAACTACTGTTTTAGTTATATATCCTCTTCCTATTCCTATTTTATTAACCACATATTAGTATTTGCGTACAGACACCAAAAGCAGCACGTATTATAATCGGAAGAATAACCTGTAACTGATTAATGCCGAAGAATTTTGATGGATGCTTTATTTACACGGAAATACTTTCCGTGACTGAAATAATTACATTTAAATGATTGACGCAGTTAAGGACGGAATAGACGCGGTCGTTAAATAAACGATATAGGTATCTGCGTGGTCTCGCTATGTGGATTAGTGGGTATCCAAAATTGCTATATCAACTGGCTAGAATTAGGGTGAACAAAAAGTGGCTTGCTAATGAATCCGAGTGATGAACTTTCGTCAACTGAAACTGAAATTATAAAAGCTGAAGAAATAAAATAACGAATACTATGTACATGACTATAATGACGGTGTGGTCCTATGCTCATAGTTATTTATGACATGTTCTAAGAATTTCGAACAACATCTCTATCAGATACACTTTATGTACTATTATAGTATTATATACTATAGATTGAAGTATTATTTTTTAATTCAATTTATAACATTATATAATCAATTCAAATCTAATCAATTATCTAATTATCTTTGTATATATATATATATAGAGAGAGAGAGAGAGAGGAATATGTATATATAGTTGTTATCCACAAGCAGAGGGCTTTGCAATATCACGGCCTTTCAATGCAGCCCCATCCATAGCAAGAATTAGAAATTTAAACCATCAAGTTGATAGTCAAACATTTTACGTTCTGGCCCATCGGATTCGGTACCTTTAAACGACCTCTTTAAATATCTATTTATATAAACATTAGACCACCCCTTTTACAGTGCTCTATTTGTTTGCTTATTTTGAAAAAATGTTTTCGTTATGGCAAGGAAGCATGGAGTTAAATCACTTACGACAGTACTCTACCCAACGAGGGGCGCTTAAAATGGTAGTCATTTACAAACAGACTGTTTCGATGTGTTGCAACTTTTCAGTGCAGCTAACCCTACCCCAAACCAGAGTTCGAAGTTTAATCCATCAAGTTAATAGCCAATAGTTTTACTCTCTGGTCAATCGGATCAGTGCCCGCAAACGAACTCCTTAAATGGCTATTTATATAACAGATATGTTTGTTTTCTGGATTATCGTCTAGAGATAACTGTGAGAGACCATACTAAATTTGAAGGCGTTCGCTTCTAAGATTTATGTGATTCCTTGTCGGCTTTTAGTCAGTATTAACGGACATTCCAGCTTATCCAAGTGACTCGAATATTAGAAAGAAAGAATGTAGTCTATGAATCATGATAATATGTCAATGGTTTCATTATCTTAAGTTTTTTTGTTTGTTTTTTTGTCCGTTGCTATTTTGTTTTGTCACAGTTATCTCTCTTTGATTTACTGCTGCATCTTTGAATAATGTTACTTGATTCATATGAGTTATAATGTAATCTAGGAGACAACCTAATACCTTATGGTCACAATATGTAACCAGGGGAGTTGAGTTGGCTTCCGGAAAGAATAAATCGTAAACATTTAGTCAGGATTCATCTGTAAAATAACATTAAATCAACAGGGCAATATTTTTCCAACAAGCTCGTACCGATTCACGCATATATGTATGTATATATATATATATATATATATATATATATATATATATATATATATATATGGACTGCCCCGTCGATTTCGACGTATGAGGTTACGCCACAACAACTAAGTTGTTCGGAAATCCTCACAATTAAATTGTTTATAGTCGTGAGGGATTTGTGTAGAACAAACCACACTTTTTGGTATTACTGTTAATTTTTGTCAGACAGAGCATGCAGTAGACCACAGGTTTTTACATCAGTTTTCCTTCTCCTAGATGAATCTCTTAACAAAGACTGGGGGTTTATATCCTCCATTGAATAATTGCGCCCTCAGATACTAACCTGGAAATTTCTACGATTCGGCGTGGTGCATACAAAACTGTCACGCATCTGGCATTAACCAGGCTCATTGTTGCTTATCTCCGGTTATCTAGCGAAGAACGATGTGGCAACATGATTGTGCCTTATATATATATATATATATATATATATATGTGTGTGTAAGGGGATAATATTATGAAGACAAAAGAGAGAAAGGCAAGAAAGAAACACAAAACGTTAACAAAACTAAATTAAACAATTTTCATGAAAATAAAGGTTAGAATTTTTTTGTAAGTTTTAGAGATTTTATTCAATTTTTCACATCTTGAACAATTTAAAAAACAAAACTAAGAAAAATATAATCCATCTCTATATATATATATAAAAGTGAAAATGTTTCTGTGTGTGTGTGTCTGTGTGTACATTTCCCTACTAAATAACTCTGTCAGTTTTCAGTCTAGAGACTCGAGATTTAACATAAAGGGCATTCAGATTTTGCAAAATCTTAATATATTTTCGGACAGAAATATGACTGTCAAGGGGTCAAAATCCAACGATTTGACCGTTGAAAACTCTACCAAACTCCTCCGCGAATTTTGAGCTAAGCACTTGAAATCTTAGATGTAGGTTACTTGGACATAGATCAAACTTTTATAGTTATATTTGAGCCCAAACCAATAAATGTTAGGCGGTCAAAATTCGGATCAAAGTTAAACAAAAATTTTACATAGTAACAAATATACTACAAGATGCAAAACTAATCGCCACACACAAAAAATACTCTTTGTACTAAATCGTATGAAATAAGTCCTTATTAATACATTTTCCACACAAGTATTGTGGACTAACATCTAAAATCAATGCTTTAGAACTTAAAAATGCTATAATTATAAATATCAAACAGCATCATATACCGGAGTTTTTTCACATATTCTATTGCTATCAAATCCGAATAAACTGTAAATAGAAAAAAAAGCTATACAAATATCAGACGAAGATACATATTTCCAAATGCTGTATAGGTTGGAGAGTACATACAAATATTAAATGTGTTAGCGTTTTGTGATAGCTGTGTATTTTGTGCTTACGGCGGATATAAATTTAAATCAAAACATACTGTTATATCGGCCTTTCTATGCATAAGGGAAATCACATTGGTTCTCACTATATATATAGTGCTAGTAATGTCTATACCGGTGAGAAGGAGCGACAGTACTCCACTGCCGAGCTGAGCGCTAGTCAGTTATACCCGTATTCCTACCTTCGTACATGTTATGTTAATACACGTCGTTTGTTAAATTAACCACGCTTTGATTTTCTTCTTTTACTATTGTGTTACGACATAACAGATTGGCAACGACGGATTCGAAACGATATCGCTGCAAACAATCACCAAAAGTGATTGAAATACAAGGATTCGCTAGATTTTTACGGCAAAAAACACCTTCATCATTTCAAACAGATATTTAGATGCGCAAGGATTAGCAGCAAGTTAATTACTAAATAGTAATGTGACGATATTAATAAAAAAAACTAAAAACTTGCTGTAAAAACCTACAGCGATAGAACGCGAATAATATGATCAATTATTAAAATAATTGAACAGACTGACAAGAGTGTTTTGAAAAAAAGGTTCACTTTTTTTTTGCACAATAAACCAGTTTTTTCCACGGTAAGAGTCTTTTTCTTCAAATGACTTGCTCCACAAATTTGTAACATTATTTCTGATAGTGTATATATGGCGTTATTTCTGATAGTGTATATATGGCGTTATTTCTGATATTGTATATATGCCGTTATTTCTGATATTGTATATATGGCGTTATTTCTTATATGTTATATATGACGTTATTTCTGATATTTTATATATGACGTTATTTCTGATATTTTATATATTACGTTATTTCTGATATTTTATATATGACGTTATTTCTGATATTTTATATATGACGTTATTTCTGATATTTTATATATGACGTTATTTCTGATATTTTATATATGACATTATTTCTGATATTTTATATATGACGTTATTTCTGATATTTTATATATGACGTTATTTCTGATATTTTATATATGACGTTATTTCTGATATTTTATATATGACGGTATTTCTGATATTTTATATATGACGTTATTTCTGATATTTTATATATGACGTTATTTCTGATACTTTATATATGACATTATTTCTGATATTTTATATATGACATTATTTCTGATATTTTATACATGACATTATTTCTGATATTTTATATATGACATTATTTCTGATATTTTATACATGACATTATTTCTGATATTTTATATATGACGGTATTTCTGATATTTTATACATGACATTATTTCTGATATTTTATATATGACATTATTTCTGATATTTTATATATGACGTTATTTCTGATATTTTATATATGACGTTATTTCTGATATTTTATATATGACGTTATTTCTGATATTTTATATATGACGTTATTTCTGATATTTTATATATGACGGTATTTCTGATATTTTATATATTACGTTATTTCTGATATTTTATATATGACGTTATTTCTGATATTTTATATATGACGTTATTTCTGATATTTTATATATGACGTTATTTCTGATATTTTATATATGACATTATTTCTGATATTTTATATATGACGTTATTTCTGATATTTTATATATGACGTTATTTCTGATATTTTATATATGACGTTATTTCTGATACTTTATATATGACATTATTTCTGATATTTTATATATGACATTATTTCTGATATTTTATACATGACATTATTTCTGATATTTTATATATGACATTATTTCTGATATTTTATACATGACATTATTTCTGATATTTTATATATGACATTATTTCTGATATTTTATATATGACATTATTTCTGATATTTTATACATGACATTATTTCTGATATTTTATATATGACATTATTTCTGATATTTTATATATGACGTTATTTCTGATATTTTATATATGACGTTATTTCTGATATTTTATATATGACGTTATTTCTGATATTTTATATATGACGTTATTTCTGATATTTTATATATGACGGTATTTCTGATATTTTATATATGACGTTATTTCTGATATTTTATATATGACGTTATTTCTGATATTTTATATATGACGTTATTTCTGATACTTTATATATGACATTATTTCTGATATTTTATATATGACATTATTTCTGATATTTTATACATGACATTATTTCTGATATTTTATACATGACATTATTTCTGATATTTTATACATGACATTATTTCTGATATTGTAAAAAATAATTTGACTATTTATTAGTAAAACGATCATCAAATTTGACCAGAGAAGGAGAAATGGACTGTGAAAAAAAGAAAATATATCTTCGTAAGCATTAGTGCTTATAAAAGAACTGTTAAATAATTAAGTCATATTGTGCAAAACACAGAGGATAAATATACAATAAATGGTTTTTCCATTAAAAAACGCAGACTCGCCAAAAAACGAAGAATTGTATTATTTGCTAGGTTAAACCACGTACATGTAAAAAAGAAAGTTTGTTCTTTTTTGACAAATGTTGTTTCAACGGACTTTATTTCTTACAAGAAATATCGCATACAACGAATTAAATTCCAAAGAGTACTCTTTTCTTAACTTTTATGCTTCAAACAAAATAATTAAGTTTATAAAAGCTTAGATGGATTTTTTGCTAGCGAAATAATATTGGGAAAACTGATTTTTTTCTCATTTCAAGTGTAAATTATGTTCCGTAAATTAAAATCATTACGATGGACGCCGAGTTCAGGGAGGCTCTTTTCCAATTATTCATATTTTAAACAGAAGAAAATCTCGCCTTGTAACAAAGACAACTTGAAAGTTAGGAGAATTGTTTAAAAATTGAAGCAGAACAAAATCTCACTTTGCAACCAAGCACACCATTAAAGTGAAGAAAACTTTTAAAAAGACCTGTTGCAACAACAGAATCATTTCGAAAAAAATCTTTATGAAAACACAGGAGGAACAAAGAAGTTTTGAGACATATAAGTCTTTTTTCTGCCCACTATTTTTAATATATAATCTAGACAATCAAGATGTTCGCCTCCCTTCTCTCCATCCCTATACTATGTCCCCTTTTAAGCTTAGCGACTAGTTTGGATTTGTTCTAACAATAGAACGTCTGATTCATCATAAAAATATAGTTTTTGTCTTTAACGTTTAGTTTTTTCTATTTTTTCTCTGCTGATGGGAGAAACGGAATGCTTTGTTTTCAATCAGACGCCGATAATTGCTGGTTTTACTTAAAAATTTTCCAACCGAAAAATTTTCTACTTCAATGTTAGGACACCTATTTAACCTTTGGAAGTTTCCATTTGAACACTTGCACCATTACAATTTCTGATTAACTGGTTAATGCGAATCTGCATATCTGACTAATCAACATTTTATTTTGATTGTGCAATATATTTCCACTATTGCTTCAAGGCGACTGTACTTCCTTTGCAATATGCTTTTAACCCATACATTTCTGCATTTTCATGAACTTTCACACAAATATATAGTTTGTAGTTTTCAGTTTATTTTCTAACCAGCAAAATTAATAATATGCCTATGAATATTATTTTCCTTAGTAGAACTTCCTCTGAGAATAAGAACCATTCTTTAAAGCTGTATGGAGTAAAGAAATTTCAAAGTTTCCAACGCGAATTCCCTGTCGAATAATGAATATGTTGTAAATTCTGATTTACAGAGTTTTAATTCAGTTTTTTCATATCAATGCTCGATCTTGAGTTGCGAGCTTTTTCCAGCTAGTTAAAATAGTCATATTAATATTAATTAGAATTATTCGATCAATGAGGGTAAAATCCGAAGATGCAGAATCCAAGAAAGTTGGTCAAATTTCCATTCGCACAAGTAAAATCCAAGGGAATCGCGTAATTGGAAGATGATACAAAGTAATTCAAAAGGCAGAAATCCGTGGAATAATTCACAAATAGGTACAAGGAAAAGGTAATGAATCCCAATATATTATTAAAAGAAAGATAAAATGTGCGAAAAAAAAAAAGGAATGGAAGAAATATATAGCTCAACTGCCGAGGCAAGGCTGAAGTAAGGAAAAGAAACCAAGTTATGGGTTTATCAACGTTTCGGCTTTATTTCGAGATTTCCTCTGAATGAATCCCGAAATAAAGAGGAAACGTTGATAGAACACATAACTCGGTGTATTCCTTTTTATTTCTCTATTTTGTCGAAATACTATTTCCATTATTCTCTTATATATATGTGTGTGTGTGTGTGTGTGTGTGTGTGTTTATATACATATATTATGTCAGTATTGTGTAGCATATGTTATTATTTTACACGATAGTTCGTTTTATGTCAATTATACATTTCCTTTATATTGAAATGTTTCGTGACTTAATTTATGGCGCCCATCATTTTAGGCGATGCCGTTTTATTATCACGAAGAATGGATTTTAATGTTTGCTGTCTGGTTCAAACAAGGTGGTATAATGTCTTTGTTAACCTCTTAATTATAAGCGATTTATTTCAGACATCATTCTTTACGTTAACTGTTTGTTTTATTATTTTTTTGATAGTCACTGTAAAATAGATTGTTCAGGTTCATCGCCTATTGCTGGTGTGAAATTACCGATAAAATAATCAGTCTGAACAAAACTCATAAAAATATCACTATTTGCACATACACACGCGCATACAGGTACTTGCACTCTACCCCAAATACTAACGACTGACAGGAATCTTTATAAGTTGAGAGACACTGGATACACAGAGATCGAGCTCTTTTGAAGGTTCCTTCTTAGGGTTCTACTTTGTATGGAAGAGATTTGGCGAGAATCGGTTTTAGAACAAAATTTTCAATGAAAACTTTTAATTCAAAATCAAGTGTGAGTAATAGATGGACATGTTAGCAATCAAAATAATAAGTTTAAAATAATCTATTTCCAAAAGCAATATTTCATATATGTTTTAAATTGGAGATTACAAAGATAGGAAAGCAGAATGATTGCTAATAAAACAAGGATTCATTAGCTTATGTATTGAAGAAACCTTCCCCGAAAATTTAAGGTTTATGGTTTATCTATGGGTAAAAAAATTGTAGTCAAAACTTTCTTATTTACTTAAGTCAAATTTATTAGCAAGACTCTGCAATAATGGTTTTCCATTGCCAAATCGTGGAATCTACAATTAGGAATAAAATTTCTAATTTCAATAAAATTAAACAGGCATTTGTCGACAAATGTCCTATCTACGTACGCCTACCTTGGCTAGGTAATATTCGTGAAAGATTTGCCAAGCAAATTTCTTCTGTCGTGCAACAATGTTACTTTGCATCAAATGCCCGTGTTGTTTTTTTCTTGTAAACCGATTTTGTCTTCAATTTGTAAAGACGTTCTCCCCCCCCATAACAATTCTATTATTTATTTATTTAAAAGTAGCTGCGGTGTGCGCTACGTCGGACGGACGTCTCAAAGATTAGATAATAGGGTAAAACAACATGTTCCATCTGAAATTCGAAATGGAAACTTCCTACCTTCTGACGTTTTGAACAATAACCATGGCCCATCTATAGGAGAGCACCTTATAAATAATAGTATTTGCGCTTCGAATTTTAGTGCGGACTTTTTTCCATCCTTAGCAAGTCGCACTCTCTTTACCAGCTCAAAATTCTAGAAACTAGATATATTAAGACTCTGAGACATTCTCTTTGCAAACATATATTCCCCCCCAATTTTTCATCTCCGATTCATTGTTCCCCCTCTTTTCTTTTTAAAACGTAATTAAGCTCCATTTTAGCTCTGTTGAGCGAGTTTCGAAACCGGTCAGCTGACGCATTAATTTTTATTTTTTAATTTCACAATCTAAAATAATATTTTCGAACAAGTTTAAATTTGGTCTTTACATAGGCATTATATATATATATATATATATATATATATATATATATATATATATATATATATTGCGTTCAGGTTGGATCAAACCGAAAAATCTTATGAATTCAGAGAATGCATTTGATTGGCTAAGCATGGTTCCATTTGAGACACTGAGTGTAAACATGACCATTAGACACCTACTTAATGAGGAAGCTATACGTTCTTTCTATTGAAAAGGGCTCGCCTTAGTGTCAAGCTTTTTTTGTTTTTGTAAAACTTTGAAATCCAGAACCCATCTTCTTACCACAACTGCAAAACTTTTTCCTTCTAATAACATGTGGATAACATTAGAAAAATGACATTCACCCTGAAATAATTGGCATTTAACGTTTTGTCCGTGCGCCACGGGCCTAGGCTAGCTGTTCTAAGCCTGATTTTTCCCTTGGTTAAATTGCTAATATAGTCGATAATAACTTATCTAGAACTTGACCCAGCTGGGTTTCGACATCTTCCAGCATCGTTACGTAAGCAGCTACAAAAACCGACGCAAAAACTGTCAAATATGATGAAGTAAGAAACAGCCTGTACAACCAAATATTACTTGCCGTAAATGTAATTGCTTGCACGCACACACACACACACACACACACACACACACACACACACACACACACACATATATATATTCCTATAAAGTGGAGATTTTCTCGCACTACATTCTGCATAATTGAGTAGAATTTAAGATGAAAACGTTGTAACACATGGAAATATTTCATATATATATATATATATATATATGAAAACAATAGGAGTGAAAAGTGAAGTCACAAAAACTATATATTGGTGGATATAGATTGGTTCATTTATTCAATAAGGGAATAAAATCGATTAGTTGGGGGATAGAAGGGACTCTTTATGCCAAGGCATTTCGAAACCTAATGCTTCTCATAAAAGAGAAGAGAAGATGCTAGGCAGAATAGTGGGGATGCGGAGTCTTGCGTTGGATTAATTAAGAACAAAATAGATCAAAACAAATTAAAATTATAGATGATGTTTACGAGGTTTTGAATTCTAAATAAAGGAGAGTTTAATGCAGAAAGGTGTATAGACTCTTTATCATAGTCTATAGTGTATGTACTATATGTTTTAGGGTTAAAGTTGGGGCTTAACTTGATGTGTATACATTTGGGAGGGATATTATGGTGGTGATTTAAGGTGTGGGTTTGGATGGGTAGCTATAAGGGTATAATACTGTATTTCAGAGTATAATATATGCTAGGTAATATGTGGCAATATTTCTGTTTTCTTTTTTATAAGGCAAAGGTAGAGAGATAGGGTAGCAAGTTCTTTGAAGGTGTCTAACAGGACAAAATAGATTTTTGGATATGAATGATTGGCGTGGTGGAGTAATAGGGGGAAATGTACTATTAACCATAATAATATTAATAATAACAACAACAGTAATAACGACGATGGTGATGACAATAAAAATGATGATGATAGTAACGATAATAATAATAATAATAATAACTATAAGTTGAGTAAAATTAGGGCTACAGATAAAGGCAATGTCCAAGACACATGAAATATATTTAGAGGTAAGGGTGAAGTAAAAAGAACAAAAAAAAAGGAAGAGGCGATAAAAAATAAATAAATAAATAAAAAATATAAAATAAGATAAAAGAACAAAAAATATAAAAATAAAAAAAAATCTTTGTTTTGTTTTGTTTAATAGGGGGCAGAATTGGATACCTAAATGAGATATAAGAATTAGAGTAGTGCATATGCCCCCTCACACACACACACACACATATATATATATATATATATATATATATATATATATATAATGTACGTACACTCACGCATATACATATACAATGGGGTTAGCCGGCAGAAGCAAAAAGTTTGGAAAGCAGTATCCTGGGGGGGGGTAATATTTCTTTACAGGAGAGGGGCTGCAATAGTTCACAATAAAGTCACGAGAATACCTGACTGCAAATGCCAGCTTTCTATGTTATTTATAAATGAGCAGGATATAAACAACAGAGTACATACATGCTCGTTTCTAAACGAGGAAAATGTAATTTCTGATTGTTGTTCCTTGAATTTTTTTTTTAGTTGTTGAGGATAGACATGCCTCTGTCCGTTTAAATTTCCGTGTTTGTCTTGCAGATTTTCATTTTATATAGTTCAGTTGGTATTCGTTAGTGGTGATGCTGTTATAAGGTATTTATTCTTCTTTTGTGTATGAAATGGCAGAATTCGGGTTTGGTTCAAAAACTGTGACGGCATTCTGTGAAAGTAGTCGCGGTCATTTTTATTCATTTCTAATGAAAGAATAAATAGTGGCAACAAGGTTAGCTGGGTGGGGGAAATAGAGGATACTCTAAGCTGGCGTGTGGGGTTGGTTGGATCGACCTTTACTGACCGTCAAGCGGCATGGATGGAAAATGGGAATATATCAGTGTAGATGACGGTGGTGGGAGGGGCTATATTGAGTGACTGAAAGTCGGAGGTCCTTATTGTAAAGTAAATTTCAGTAAATTTTAATATTAAATATAAATATTTCTGGATTGAAGGGTTAGTATTATTTTAATTGTATAAGTTTATATGTGCTGGGTTTTTTTATTATTGGGGGGGGGTAGATTAGTACGATTAGTAGGAAGAATGTTGCAAGTGGGGAGGCAATATTTCTTGTTTTTAGGTTAGAGGCCCAGGGAGGAGAGGATTTCTAAGTTACTTTTAATTAGGCTATGACCTTAAATTTGTGAGGATATATTTTTGGTGTAACTGGTGTTAATTGCTAGTTTTGTTGCAGCTTAATAGGTGGTGTCAAGCGTGGATGAGATTTGGTTAGGGATAATTGTTTGAAAAACTATGAGTAAAGTATGTGTAGCATTAGTACGATCTTGCCGGGGGGATCATGTGGTTCAAGGTGGGATATTTTAATTAAAGTTATATAATCGTTATATATTCAGAGAGTGTGCTAATAATTTATATTAAAAAAAAAACAGAATTTAACATTTGGGGTGTTAGCTAGGGGATAGGGGCAGCGAGGGAGGGCGTTATGTTTTGTTCATCGTTACTGTTAGATGTGCTAAATATTAGTTGGTTTCTGGTGGTGTATTTTCAACGGGGATACTTGTATTTCCGTTCTTGAACTTTCTCTTATGCCTGCAACTGGAAATTATCTCTGGCTTTGAGTTGAGAATGTTCAATTTATTAGGTGCTGTTATAATCTCAGTCGCCTCTGCGTTACATAGTACGCAGTCTTTAGAGCCTGGGCTGCAAGATTTGGATTATCTTAATATCTTCCATTTTAATTAGAAGTTAATTTTATTAAGTTTCAGATTTCTTACTAGGTTAGATAGGGTAGTTTTGTTTTAGGCGTCTCTCTAGAGAATGATTGTAGATAATTCACAATTCTCGTCTTTATCGGGAAGGAAGATAATCCTATGTAGGTGTGTATTTTTGGGTTTTTTATGGTGTATTTAAAGATTCTTGATTTATCTGGGGGTAAATTGAGTTTCTATGTTCCGGCTCACTATCGCCTATTCCTACCGGTTATGTGATCGGTTGTACAGTTAGTGTGCTATAATTTGTTGTGTTATGTGGATCCTCGCTGGAATAAGTAATTCTATGGGTTGTGTCTATCTGGTTATTTGCTGTCGTGTTAGATGGAAGTTCGGTTACTGTACAAGAATATATGACGTCTGAGTTCCTTCTCCAGTGGGCAGTGTTTGAGTTGTTACAGTTGCAGTTTGGGTGAGCTAGACTTGGGTCGTCGTTAACTATTTTCTTCGCCGATTCTATTTTCTTATTATTAGTGCTTGTGATAGTTTGTGCTATATTAGGCATAGTTGAGAAGGACAATTCAATAGCATTTTTATTTAGGATAGTTGTATTTGTGAGGATGCTTTAATGAATTTTCTACTACTTTAAAGAATGATTTTTGGATATTAGTTTGGACGTTATTGTTGTATGGGGGGTTGAACCAAATAGTATTCTTTCTTCTAATTCGTCTTTTTGGGGTTTTGTGCTCTTTTTGTATGAGTGTTACATTGTTTGGATTATCATGCAGATGATTCTTATGATTCGATTCTGCCTTATTATTTTGCTTGGCTTTGCATTTAGTCATACTGTGGATAACTATGCCTAAGGTGCTGGAGTGCTTCTTACCATTATTCGCATCGTACTTAATTGTGCCTTTGTATCATGGGTTTGCTAGTGCGTTATAAAAGGTGGAGTTTTCATTGAATATGTTATGGCTTGCAGAGAGATTGGAGATTCTTTTGAACACTGATATAGGGATTGCCTTAATGGCGGATCTGGAGTGACTGGAGAGTCTGTGGACATAGTGCAGTGACAAATTCGGTTTATGGTACAGGCAATATGATCCTTCCTTTAGATTTAAGGTTACGTTTAAGAAATTTTAGGTGTTTTTTTTCTTTTTCTATCGTTATACTAAGACCATAGCTGCTAAAGAATTGTCTTAGTTTAATAAAGGTGTTGTTATAGATTCTGGGTCTAGCTCCAGTTACTAATAGGGCGTCGTCCCTTTACAGGCCTCCTTGCAAATCGCAAAGGTTACGTTTAAGAAATTTTAGGTGTTTTTTTTTCTTTTTCTATCGTTATACTAAAACCATAGCTGCTAAAGAATTGTCTTAGTTTAATAATGGTGTTGTTATAGATCCTGGGTCTAGCTCCCGTTACTAATAGGGCGTCGTCCCTTTACAGGCCTCCTTGCAAATCGCTATTGTTGAAACTGTGTTTAAGTTTATTTAATAGGAAGATTCCGACCAAATCTGTAACTTTGACAGAGTCTGACACCCATCACTATATCGAAGTGCTCAGGAGTGTCTTTTCTGGTCCACAATTTATTATCAAATTGTATTAAAGTCTTTCTTGCTAGTAGAATTAGTCTACTTTCTAAATCGGAGAGGTCTGAGTTATTTTTTGCAAGGATGAGTGACTTATTTAATAGGATAGGAGAGATAGATTGGTAATAGTTGACAATGTCAAATGTTATGAAGTTTAACCTTGATTTGTCTTTAAAGTTTAGGAACCAATTTATAACATTGTCTGAAGATTGCCATAGGAGAAACTTATTTTCTTTTTTATATTTGGTATTATTCTATCTAGTATGTTTTTACTTCTTTTTCCTAAATCTGATTTAGAAGGGCAAATTAGCCTGATGGATGGGTTGCTAATAAAGTTTGGTTTATGGTCCTTTAAAGGGAATCTTGGGGTAGCTGGGGTGAGGATTTCTGTGTGTTTTTTTAGGTTCATGCTAGTGAGGAGATTCTTAACTTGGTAAGTGATAGTTTCTACTGAATTTTACAGTACTTCTTTATACGATTTTCTTAGCTTATATCATGCCTTCAAAAACTTGGTAGTTCAATTTATAATAGTTTTTAGTTTTATCCGCGGGTACATATATATAACCTTGTCGGTGTGTGTGCAAAAAATCCGCACCAAATTCATCCTTGAATATTTGGTATACAGTGTTGAACATTTATATAAAGGATATTTGGACTTGTAGCAACATTTTTAAGTTGTTTTTTTAGCCGTTAAAATAGCAAAGAAAGGGCCAAACTTGAAATTAACATAGATCTTAACGAGGCGTAAGTCGATTATACTCGTTATTTTTTTTCACCTACCGTTACTTAAAGGTATATTTTGCTGAGGTTTTATACGTATAAATTTAGGTCATACATAAACCGATAAGGCTAGCGACGTATATGTCTTGGTTTCGATTCTAACTGAAGGCGCACAAATCTTTTTTTCTGCTCTTAAAATCACCGTTTAATATTAGGTACAATATAATAACTCATAGATAATTGGCTCTATAATAGTAAATACGAAAGCTGCATAGATTAATTAAAGTATAATATTTAAGCGTATTATACGACCGGACAATGCCTGCTACTATATATATATATATATATATATATATATATCATCCAAAACAATATATATATATATATATATATATCATCCACTACAATATATATAGAGAGATATGTATGTGTATATATATATATATATATATATATATATATATATATCATAGACATACAATACTGTTTTGCTGTTTCACAGTTTATCAGTCTGGCTGGACCAGCATCTTCGACAGTTCTAACCTAAGGATCTCGAATGTGTATTTAAATAGACAATCGTTCACTGTTTTACAGTACTCAAGCTGCTTGCTTCGGGTCTTGATAAGTGGTGACAGCCATGTAAAAAAATTTAGTGTATGATGATGATGGATCAAATTCAGTGCAAATCTTAAATGTGTGAATTTGCAAAAACAAGTTCTGCGAATATTGTGCACCAAAAAGCTCTGTCAATTTATTCCAAAGAACTTGCGTTTAATGATTGTGAAATAATTTATGTCTAATCAATGTATTTATAAATTTTTTAATCGAAAAATTTGTATTTTAAGAAAGTGTTTTAACCCTCTTTTCGTGAATGTTAATTAAACTATAATCCAAAGTGTGCCCCTTCACACCTAGCAACATTTAATTTTTTATATATCATCATCGTCTAAGAAATTTGATATTTTTATATGGTGAATGAAAGGTTTGTAATTTCTCTTTTCAAAGTCGGCACTTTCCTCTAAATAATAAAGATTGAACATATGTTTCTATTTTTTATTTATTTATTTTGGACCTCTGTATCGTTTTTTACAACTTGTCACATTATTATGTTTAAAGTAAAAATGATATCGTTCATCAAAGAAATAAAATCAATGCAAAAACTGCATAGTGATGGACAGGTGAGATAAGATATTCGAAAATGACTTATTGAAAAGCTGATATCACGCTATCTATATACAAATACATGAATCAACGGTAAAGACAGTTACACAACACCCCTCACACATACACACACAAACACACGCAGACATACACACACATATATATATATATATATATATATATATATATATATATATATATATACAATTATAAACTAAGATCAGATTGCTTGCTTGGGCGTTTAAACTGTCTATCAGGTTTGTGACTTGCGATTTCAAAAATGTGTCTGCTTACCTATATCATGGCCGCCCTGTTTTAAGTCCGATATAAAAAGCCACTGCTGCTATTCAAAGCATACACAAAGTCAACAATATTTTTTGCTTTAATTTTTTTTTCACGTGTTAGTCTACAAATAAATGTAATTTAACCCCGTTGGGTTAAAAAGAACTGATTTAAATATAAATGTTCAATGTAATTCATATTTATAATCATATTTATTGCTTTTAGTTATGCTCCTGTGGATCCTAACGATTTATGTTTTTTCAGATATTACTTTAAATATATATTTTGTTCAAAGAGGTTGGAAGGTAGAAACTATGCTTTTACTACGGCTTCCCAAATTTTAATTAGTGCTTGCAATAGTGCTCTGGGGGCTTCCTGAGATTTATTTTCCCCTCATTACTATATATATATATATATATATATATATATATATATATATATATATATATATATATATCTTTTCTCACTCCCTATCTCCATCTTTCTCTTACCATTAGCGCACGGCTTTTTAAAAATCTAAATTATGTGTTTATTATAAAAAAATATTGAATATATTAAATTATTACTCCTGTTCAAAATTACTGGGTTTTATTACAAATATGAAAGATAAATCGAAAATGTATTTTGTAGATACATTCTGACTCCACTTAATATTTACCTACAAAAAGGTTGGAGTAAATACGTTTCTATTTCATTAGATTTCAAATAATGCCGAATGAATATGTCAGATTCTTTGGGAAGTATTGTTCGAATACAGATAGGAATCAAAACTTGCTCTAAGCGACACGCAGTGATTGCCATGATTATGTATACCAAATTATCGTGGTTGTCCTTGTCGTGGTCGTTATCATCATCATCATCATCGTCGTCGTTGCTTTTGATGAATAAGTAGCAGAAACAAAAGGAAAAGAAAGAGGAAAAATAACACTTGATATCTTTTTATATGGTATAATCGCGTTGACACATCGGTTCCCGCTTGAACACCGAAGTTAATCAACGTTGAACCTGGTCAGTACTAAGCGGTCGATTGTTTGAGACTTCCGGGTGCTGTATGTGTATTCCGCTTATCTCGGCATTGTTTCCAACGTCCTCGACTTCTATTTACCACTGGACTCAAATAGTGCCGAGTCAGGAGACGTGTAGTTGTGGATTGCGAAACCCTTGCCTTTAAATTACATGCGCAGCTGCCCCTACAGGGACTGTCCTTTGTCTTTCGAGACTGAGCAGAGGCATCTGTATCTTAAAGTTGCATCCACTAACTGTACGCGATAATCGATGTCAGCAGGATTTCATACTTTAGTATCATTTCAAGCATAGGCACGAGGTACATTAATCCATTTCCTGTCATTTAGAACTTACTAGTACATATACTAAAGCATCTAGTCATCCAATACGAAACGTAAAAGCATATGGATATCTTCAGTTCTTTCATAGAATTCCTCATCATTCTGTCAGTCTATTCCGTTCATTAACAATAAAAAATGCCAGTTAAAACTGAGGTCTGTGGTTGAATATTTAATTTCTTATCATTTTGGAACATACCATTATATATACAACTGCGTAAATTACCCCCATCCACAATTAAACATATAATCCTGCAGAAACTTTAAATCTTTTCATAGCTTTCTTCATCATTTTAATTGCAAGTTCATTTCTCTTACCAACCATGAAAATGTTATTTTAAACTTAAGGTTAACAGAGCAATAGCTCGACAGACACAACCATTTCTAGTGATGCGACGACGCGCAAACAAAACTACGTCGATATCAATAAGATATCAACGGAAAAGAAAAGAACATTGCACCGTTAATGGCGCCTCTCTTATGTGGAAGAAAAAATGGCCGCAAAAAAAATGACGAAATATGAGAGTCCAGAATTGATTCGTGTGCTTCTGCGTTATTCAGAGTGATATCTTAAATTTCGAAAAAATAAAGAATCTATCTCGTGTAATAAATCTGTCAAGAATTCATGAATATGCAAAATCATGAAGAAATTAGCACTTTATATAGACTATCAAATACATGAACCTCTAGCTCGCAATATTTTATCCAACTGAGACTTGGTACCGTAGGGTCTCAAGCCGAACCTTTACTATTAATACTACCTATGTATTACCGTACTTCTACCACTATGAGTAATAGATTAGATTTGGTATCTGCCTGTTTGAAACTGAAACTTTACTATGAATTCTATTTATGTACTATTATATTTTAGTATTAAAACAAATTGTGTATCTGTCTTTTATGTATGAAAATCTCTCCACACAAGTCATGAGGCTACTTGATGTTAAAAGTAATAAACACAAAATATGATTATCGCAAATACAAGAGATGCTTATTGACTTTAGTCTTGACATAACCAATTATAGATATTTGATATCTGTTTGTCTGACACCTAAATTATAATACTGATTTTATTAATGTGTTATCTATTCATAATAAAGATTTGGCTTCTCTCTGTCGAAAGTCGAACCTATGCTATTACCTCTATTAATAATGTACTATCTCTCAATGCTTTATGTTATGGTAATAACTTTATTATTTAGAAAGTTCTGATCATGTTAACTATATTGTGCTTTCACCTAACAAATTAAACAACGGGAATTATGGTGAATATTTTACTTAGCTTATCCTGTATATTAATATTTAACAAAGAGCCGTAAATAATATACTTATCTGGAAGGAGCGGGCTTTATTTACGTAGAGAAGTAAGATAGGGTGAAAGATTATATCAGGGAATAAGAACATGAAAGGCTGACGGCCCGAAGTGAAATTGTATGCATCGACTGGAATTTTCGATGTTTGATTGAAAGATGCAAGTAAATTTAATAGTGAATAAAATTTACGCTGCTTCTCTCTAAGTATGATTGTCTTGTGAGAGTTAAGTCTGTTTTAATAATTGTAGGAAATGAAAAAAACCGAATGAAACAGATTAATAATTTCGAGAAACATATATCCGATATTAGCAGTAGGAGCAGCCTCAGAAGTTCAACCATTCCTTTCTGTGGTTGAAGCGGTTTAAATGCCGTTTTAAAATTGGCTGACAGGTATAGCACTCATAAGTATAAGATCTATAACTTAGCTAACAGTGTTATACAACAACAGCTGTTGTTTGAATAGAAAATTTGGAGTTACACATTATGTGAACAGAAAAAAGTTTATTAAATCACGTGACTTCTGACAGACAATACTATTTTTCTACACAGCGCTTTGAACAAGGAAAACGGATAGAGCGCGTCCTTACAAGTCATTTTGATGCCTTACACAGAAACTAGTTTATTTTTAAAACATCGTGTCAATTTGCACTGCACTTACTTTACTCTTGTCAATATTAACCCTTGTTGATGTAATCGCTAACAGACATTCATTTTGTTTTGGAGAATATATTAAAGTATTACTAAGAAAGGATGAAATTGCATCGTTTTACATTAAGGTAAATGACAAGTAAAAAAAAATAGTAAATAATCGATTTTCTTTGAGAAAACAATTAGCTATTATGTATTATAGGACACAGTTGGATTTTCCGTTACGTATATATGTGTATATATACACACATACGTACACACACACACACACACGCACACACACACACACACACATATATATATATATATATATATATATATATTATTTATTATTTATCATTTTTAAGAAGCTGAAGAGGAGTAGGGCTCTGAAACACGCGTGTCCGTAGATTACTGTTTTTAAAAATTATAAATAAATAAATAATACGTCCAAATAAAAACTGGGCGACTTTCTAAGAAAAAGGTGGAGATTTTAACCTTAATATCGTTTAAAAAACCAACAACAAACTATATATATATATATATATATATATATATATAATAAAAATTACAATTAAATGTACCAAAATGGTCCAAGATGGTAAAACTAAAGTATATTATAAATATTAAAGAATTAATATTTATAAAGTAATCCCAATCAGATGTAAAAGCTCGATAAAACCAAATAGGAAATAGAGCTTATAACAAGAGCAAATAGTTAATAAAACATGTAAAACGACACTTTGAAAAAGAGTTAAACACATATTAAATCACAAAAGTCAACACTTAATAAGAGGATAGTCCTTAATCTGCGGAGTTTCGGAGAAATACTTTCCTTCTCGTCAGAGGTAAGAATCAGCAAAATGCGGGATCGGATTTTGCATACAAAAGTATTTGATGAAACTGCAAGTAAGTCAAAGATCTTACTTGATAACAAAAAGTAAAGCAGAGGGAATAATGGTGAAGAATAATGGTGAGACGATTTGGTTTGCTTTATCTGTGTTGTAACAAATTCATATATATATGATATTGAATAACTATTTGGATGTATTGGACATTAATTCAATGCTATGTACATAAATTACACATACACATACATATTTGAAAGATTTGTGTGCGATATTATTGTTACTGACATGCAAATTTACATATATCATTTCACTTCGAACATCATATCGCGTAAAATGTGATACTTTAATAGTGTTGACTAGTAAGATGATTAATGGAGAAGAGGGGGGCAGAATATTGATAAAAGATAAAACAAAAAAAAGTTGAATAAAACGTAGAATTATTGACTTGCCTTAGACGTAAGGATATCTATATACTAAGTTTTCCAACTGAAAATTACTAGCTACTGCTCTGAGGAAATCCTAGATGGAAACACGATATAATTTATATCGGCAACAGTCTATCTTCTTCTTCTTCTTCTCATTATTATAATAATAATAATAATAATAATAATAATAATAATAATAATAATTATTATTATTATTATTATTATTATTATGTGCCCGCTACGACATTTCACACAGGCCATCATCAAATATCTCTCTCTGAGAATAATCAATAGTATCTGAGTGGCAACAATCCCCCTTGATTTTCAGTACGCTCCCCTCTTTCGATAACTTTTGCAAATAAACTTCCGTTATCGCAACATACGTTTTCTATCGATTTCTCTCTGGCAACGACTATTGATCTTCACTAGGATTTGGGCGTCAATAAGTCTCTCCAAGGTCCCAGTTCTATTCGAACTCATCCAGTAGAGGTCTGATTAGTGCTTTATCTTCTCAATCTTTCCATGCTCTTTGAACCATCAATTATTTGGTATGGTACCGGCCCCGTTGAATCTACACTTTTATTTGGGGGGGGGCTTAGTCCTGGTCGACAACCTTCCTAGAGCCGGTGACTCAAACAAATTACCGGTTTGGAAACCTAAACTGCTTAAGCAGTAGAGAGTATCTACCTATATCCAGGTCTCCATAATCCTTTGCCTATTAATCAGGCGCAGAGGTGCAATCACAAGGACTCATTAGAGACACGCAGTGCATGGCCTTGTTTTCTGACTAAGGCAATAAACGCCGACTCCAATTTCCGCCCTATTCCGTCCTCCTAAAACTGGGCATCTTTAGGGGTGCTTGTTTGCCATGTATGCTCACACGATTGGACTGGGCCACCTGTATTTCAAAGGTTTAAGGGTACTGTTTTGACAGTATTTTGCTTGTTGTATTTCGACTGACAGTACAGGGGCCCTAACTCTTTGGTAGCGATAAAAGCGGCTGCTCTATTATCAGTTGTATAATATTGAGATGTTTTTATTGCCATGAAACTGGACCCTCACTAATCTCCAATGGGTTTTCCCAAGGCCACATTCACACAACAACGATTATATAATGTTATAAATTGAAATTTAAAAAAATCTTAATGCAGCATCGTTTACATAATGTTATAAATTTAATAAAAAAAAACCCTTAATGCTGCAATATTTTAAGTTATAAATTTATTATATTTTTTACTAGAATACCTAGTCATTTTCTTTACCAGTTTTAACAACTAGTCCTTTACTTTTCTATGTTGAAGCTTAACAATATCACTTTTCATGGTGGCAGTTTCCTATTGTAATCCATTATTTTTCCAGACTTCAAATAAATTAACTTGTTATTTGTTTAATTTTAATCTTAATTTTTTGCCCCTATAAGCACATATGTAATAACAATGTACGGAACTCGTCTTCTTTCAATACAATCCCCCAATTATTTCCCCTTCATGCTTTCATTCTCTGTTTCACTTCTCTTTCCGCGACAGCTGTGAATTAGTTGCAACAGTAGCCGTGAAATGACGTGGTTTCTACAGAAACCACTCATAAAAAGCGTCTTTCACCTCCTTACATATTTTTACGATTTTGTAACACCATAAAATTCATCATAACTTTATTTTTACTGAACGTAAATTGAAAAAAAAAATTTACAATATAGCTGAGAAGGCGATCTATCAACTGTAATAATTGTTTGAAATTTGTCGAAAAATGAGTGAGCGGTGAAGCTTTAATGCAGTTCAAAATGAATAAAACTGCCACTTAACCATATATTCAAACACTACCGTGGTTGAATTATATATATATATATATATATATATATATATATATATATATATATATATATATATTAGAACGTTTATCAGTAAAAATCAGTTATGGATACGTATGAACACGTGTAAAAATGATAAATCTAACCTAGTCATCTCAATAAAAATAATTATTAACAACTTTCACATTTAACGCGTCTGCCTTTGGAATTATAAATATTTGTTTATGCAAGTCCATAGTTCAACGTTTAACAGAAAATAAAATTACAGAAAGATCTTTATCATTTGCGTAACCGTCACGGAATGAAAATGTTATGTAACAAAAGTCACGTATATTGATCATGTAGTTTTTATATATAGAATTTCATTTTTCTTTACCGTTTTAAGCAATTTTATAGGAAATCGTAGTCATTACAAGGCTAATGTTGAAGTCGGTAGTTTGAATTGAGTTGAACGTCTTTATTTAGTAAATATAGTGAGACACAACGTTCTCGCTTTCTTATAAAATGTTATCTTCTTAGTTAAAAAAAAATACTTGATCAATTTAGGTGATTTTTGGAATATGATATTCTTGTTACGTGATGGGTACATACATCAATAGTTTATATATTTTATACTACTATACATTGGATACACGGTTGTAATCGATAGAGATTTGTATATTATACTATACATATAGCATAGTATAATATAAGTATTGTATAGTATACTGCTATACATTGGGATCAATGTAATCTTTCTTCTATTCTATCTTCTCTTCTTCTCTTCTTCTTTCTTCTTCTATCTGCTATCTTCTTCTATCTATCTATTCTTCTTCTATTCTATATAAATAAAATGAACTCATTTTTTCCCGTCTGATTTTGACATTAATAGGATTAAAAATCAAGATATTTCATGCAAATATAATATGCACAAACGGCAAAACAATATCTGAGGTGTGTTATACGCTTATTATTTCTCAAATTCCTCGATAATCTTAGATTTCTATACTTTTTCTGCTGAGAATTCACGGCCAAAATCGGTTAAGATCAATGGAAGTGGTAAAATATTTTCTCTCTAATAAATTCCTCCTCCCCCTGCCACCACTTAACACCGCTTGGGGATCGTTCACAAGGAACAGTTGAGAAGAGAACACCGGTTTGGCTTCGTAGTTCTTTCATGTGAACTTATTTAAAATCACTAAACTAAGCTTCAGTGCTCTGTGGCGTAGTGGTTAGCGTGCTGGACAATTCATATTATATTTTCACGCTCGCGCCGACCTACCATAGTCGGTTTTTTTTTGTTTTTTTTTTCCTAAACAACTGGAATGGACTTTTATTGGTGGCCGAACTGTTAACGTTGCAGATGTTTTTTTTTTTTAATTTTTTTTCACATTTTATTTTCCTACTTTTACTCATGACTCCGGGTTTGATCCTTCCTACTTACCTACCATAACATTTTTTAAACTCCCCCCCCGTCCCGGAAACAAACACTCGGGCAACGCCGGGTACCCCCGCTAGTAATCGATAAAGAATTGAAACTATATATATTACAGTGTACTATACATATAGTATACTTCAATATATAAGTATTGTATAGTATACTGCTATACATTGGGCACAATGTAATAATCGATATAGAATTGATATTATATATATTACAGTATACTATGCATTTAGTATACTTTATTATATAAATATTGTATAGTATATTGCTATACATAGGGTACAATGTAATAATCGATATAGAATTGATATTATATATATTACAGTATACTATACATACTTCAATATATAAATATCGTATAGCTATACATTGGGTACAATGTAATAATCGATAAAGAATGGAGTCTATAATAATATATACGAATCTTCATTAATATTATATTTAAGCGTATTTTATGACTGGGCAACCCGAGCTTTTCCTAATAGTTTATTATATAAAGAAATATTTTTAACAAGTCAATGAAACATACATTTATTCTGCTTTTAATTTATTTACTTTATTTTATTATATATTGTTTAGTATTAATTATTTCTCTACATAAATATATTTAATTGGTCCCTCAAGAAAAGGAGGGTGGACCTGTAAATTTATCCATGTCTGTTCGTCCGTTCGTCTGTCCGCATTTTTTTTTCAATAACTACGCCTTGATTTTTTAAATTTTGCGCAAACATTAAACATGATATGAGTAATAAAACATTAAAGAGCGGAGTATCCGGGAAAAATCCCCCCCAGGAGTGCCTTTCAGGTTAAAATGGCTAAAATTGACACTTTCGTGCTTATTAAAAAAATTGATGCCTTGAATTTTTATAAAACTTTCTGATAAGTTTTAACTGATTTTTATATAATTTTGTTTGTCTATACTTCGCGATGACTCTTGGGTGTGCCCTAGGGGATCTTTTAGGGCTAATAAAAACACTCAATGTTGGGGACTATTTTACCATATTTGTCCAAAATTTTCTGTGTATATCTACTTAGCAGTTTTGCATGGTGCTGAACTCAAATTTAAATATGTTAAGGCCTTGGGAACTTTTGGAGCTAAATAGGGGCGGGGGCAAATGATGGACTTAGTCATTTCTGTCTTTGTATGGTGCAGAACTCAAATTTACATATGTTAAGGCTTAAAGCTGCGCCGTTTGCTCATTTTCAATAGGATTTGACGTCCCCTGGGGACATTTGGGGCTAAATGTGGATGAGGTGGGGGAAAATGCTGAATTTAGTCATTTTTTATGCCTCCATCACTGTGCGCCCACAGGGAACATGCATGCTTCACTTGTTTATTTTAATTTCTCATAAATAAACATATTTCAGCAATAATAGTCAGTTTTCAGATATCTTTATGATTTAGCTACATTTTTGTCGCGGGTTTTAGAGAAGGCTAAACCGTTTAATGGAAACGACTTTCAAAACATAAAGTCGTTGGTCTCGAAAAACAGATCGTGCATCGGACTGTCACAGTTTTAAATAGGTATTTATAGACTGTCACGTTTAAGTGTTATCTCGTTTATTTTATAGCTAGAAAGACGCATTCAATAGACAATCGGAGGTTGTTGATTTAAAAGTAAGTATTTCAGTTAAGGTTCTCGAATCCAATTAGAAGGACACGTGGGGCACGAGTATTATGAACGCCTCTCGAGAGGAGTTCTGTTATCCACACACGTAAAAGAAGACCGTCTATTTGTTTGTGATAAGTTCATAAACAATTACGTCGATACCAGTCAAATTTGACGGAAGATCAGGGTGAGAAAATGATTCGGCCAAAAAACTAATTGTTCGAATGGGGAAGTAGATTGGAACAGAATCAACTTTGATTTTATGGTAATAACACTTCGAATATTAAAACGCAAAACTGACGAGATTGAAAAGACGCATTATGCGCTACATTGCATACATGTAGAGGCATCTTTGGTTAACATAAACATTGCCTACGGGGATGAAATGACAAAAAATCTCTCCGGAGCTTAATTACTATAAATATATTTGCTATGACACAGTTTATAGATCTGCTAAAGTACTGAGTTGAATAAAATACTGAAGATCGATACATAAAATATACCTCGTTTTAACATAGTACGTTGACACATGAAATTTTATATATATATATATATATATATATATATATATATATAATGTGACGTCAGAGCAAAACGAACATTCAATCTCTCTACCTCTCTATCTATCTGGCGTTAAGACTTACTTTCTATATATATATATATATATATATCTTAAAATCTAATTAGCCAAACAACTCCCTCTCTTTGTAAATGATGTGGCGTGGCAGACACTTGGCTGAGGGAAGTGGGGCAGAGGTTGGGTGTGAATATCGCCGTAACGAGCGGAAATACGTCGTCATGGCAACCAGACAGCGAACATTTGTGGCGGGAAAAGCGGACCACGAGGGGATTTGAAAATAAGAAATAAACAGTTGGCGAAAAGAAGCAATACAGCCCGGTGTACAAACATTATCTCCGAGAATCGGACCTCATTGAAGATTGAGATTTGAATCAATTGAATTGCGGATTATTAGTCAAATACAATCGTATTGTCGATTGAACTCAACATTCAATCTGGTTGAGATTTGAATTAATTAAATTGCGGATTATCATTCAAATACAATCGTATTGTCGATTGAACTCATATATTCTTTGGAACTAAGATTCGAGGAAGAGACAGATTTTCGCCATCTCAACTTTTTTCTTGGATATTGTGTTTGCGAACTTGATCCGTGTTTACCTTAATGGACAAAACAGCTAAGATTGGCCTATCTCATGCCAATACCTTTTCTTATCCACAAACTTTTATGCATATTGTACTGTAATTGCATGTTGCATACATCTGGCAAACATCCACAAAAATACGTCTATCTCACTCATTCTTTTTATCGGAGCTTTTTCTTCTTCTTTTTTTGTATATAAAAGTCTTCCTTGAATTTTAAACTTTGAGTGTTTGTTTCGTCATTCATAGCTCTGTTGTTCCATTCCCCTTAATGATATGTTTCGCTGGTTGATCCGACATCTGACGATTAACCGAAGATAATTATGAGATATTGGATATAAAATAAAATAAATGTTTGTGTCTCGATCTGATTGCCAATCAATTCAGTCATCCATTAACCGGGTCGTGACAAATATATATATATATATATATATATATATATATATATATACACGCATAAATTTATACCTTCGTACATGAAGTTTATGTGAGTAAATGAAGTAGTTATACTTAGCTCCTAAAACAGTTGAGCACTCTCCAAAAAATTTATTTCACCACACCAAAAATAGATATAAAAAAGGTTCATTTCGAAACATCACTAAAAAACATCCCCGCACCTAGCAAGCATAGCTATATTATTAAATCAATTCAAAAAACAGATGAACTAATACGCCGAATGCGATGGCGAGCAAATTTCTTCCTTAAAAATGAAAACCTAAACAAAAACGCATCCCATGGTTTAAAAACCCTAAAAAATGCGAAACCAGTAGACCTTTTGATAAACTTTGAAAATGAGCTTTTAAACGTAATTAAAAACTTGGAATTCCAAAATCAACCTAATAATTTCCAACGGAAACTACACAAGATGTTAGAAGCATAAACAACTCTAATAAAATCTTTGTAAAAGCAGATAAAACTAGAAACTTTTATAAAATAGATAAACAGGAATATAACACCTAATTGCAGAAAACATTACAAAAAACTACAAAAAACTAGATAAAAACGAATGCGACTACATAGATACAATAAATACTGAAAGTAAACAAATTACCGATAAATTAAAAATTAGCGATAAAGTTGGCAAATTGAAACCTAGATAGGCATACATTCTGCTCAAATACCACAAATGTGACTTCAATAATAATCCCAGCACCTGCTTGGTAAACCCAAACAAACCAGAAATAGGTAAAATTAGCAAACGAATACTTTCTAGAGTAAACAAACAAATCAAACAAGAACTAGAATTAAACCAGTAGTCAAATACTGCCGAAGCAATGACTTGGTTTAAAAATATAGAAAACAAAAATAAATGTAGGTTTATACAGTTCGACATAATGGTCTTTTATCCCTCGATATTCTAAGAACTTTTCAACATTGCCCTAGAATTTGCCCAGGCATACACTGATTTATCCTCAAAATGAAATCAACATCATTAATAATGTAGAAAATCAGTTCTAATAAATAACAATAACCAATGGATAAAAGCTAAAATGACAAATTCGTTTGATTTGGTGATGGGTCCCTTATACTCTGCAGAGGCATCAGATCTTGTGGGATTATTCATTCTATATACCCTCACAAGCATATTTGAAACTAGGAAGATATCGGCCTATATAGAGATGATGGACTAGCTATAATAAAAGAC
Organism: Euprymna scolopes; assembly: GCF_053919585.1. NCBI lineage: Eukaryota > Metazoa > Mollusca > Cephalopoda > Sepiida > Sepiolidae > Euprymna > Euprymna scolopes. Next base: position 79,631,861 of record NC_136511.1, on the reverse strand, counting down.
CCAACAAAGTCAAGGAAGATAACTTTAAGAAAATCATACACGAAGAAATGAAAAAATTAGGCCTAAAAGTAGACGTTTTTAGCTAATATAAGAATAACAAACTTCCTGGACGTCACGTTAAATTTAGATAAAAACACATATGAACCCTACTTAAAAGATAACGCTAATCCAATATATGTAAATCCTAAGTCCAATCACCCACCATCAATTATAAAACAGATTCTTAACTCGATCGTAAGTAGACTCAGCAATAACTCAAGCGATGAAAATATATTTAACAGGTCAACTAATATCTATGAAACAGCCTAAAAAATAGTGGATACAAAAATATTGATATCAAATATAAGCAACAAAACACCAATAACTATAATAAAATTAAAAATAGAAGAAATATAATCTGGTATACGGCGCCATACAATCAAATGTTAAAAACAAAACTTGGCAAGAAATTTCTAGATCTTATCGAAAAACATTTGCCCGCAACCAACCCTTTACACAACATTTTCAATAAAATACCCTAAAGTTATCATACAGCTCTGCGAAAATTTAGAGATGATAATTAAAGCACATAATTACAAAATATTAAATAAAAGCAATGAAAACAACAACAAAATAAACAATAAAAAAGTGGACACCATGACAAAGATAAAAGTAACACAAAAGACACATATGCAACTAGTAGAAATAATAATAATAATAATAATAATAATAATAATCCTGATTTCGCTTATGAACGTCTCTCTGGAAAGGGATGGGATTCATTTCAAGAGGATTTCCCTTAATCCCGGCTTTAAATCAGGAGCTTCAAAGATCAAGGGGTGTCCAAAGGATGTTGGTGGTACCTATAATTGTAGAGGTTTGAAGGCCGCCTAAAACATCGGGGATTTGTAGTTTTTTCAATTGTCCTTCCAGAGGACTTGATGCTACTCCTAGTATACCAACTACGACCGGGATTATTTGTGTTTTAACCTTATCTCCAAGGCCAATAGAGCATAATTGCTCCACTTCTCATTCTCCTTCTCTCTCACATTCTTGTCCATGGGTACTGAAAAGTCTAGAATCTGCCAGTTTTTTTGAGACCTTATCAATGACGACCACATCCGGACGATTATGTTCCAATTGCTTGGTCATTATGACTCTTTTATCCCACCATGCCTCTACCTTGCCATCCTCACTTGTTCTCACTTCATCAGGCACCTCCTCAAACTATTTTCCAGCCTACTTCACCCCAAACCTCTTACACACCTCCCAATATATCCACAGTCCCATGCGATCGTGTCTTTTGCTGTACTCTCTCTGGGCCAGTTCACTACACCCTGCTGCAAGGTGCGCAATTAATTCTGAGCTCTTACCACAAATACGGTATTCTGCAGCAATTTCCTCTCCTATAACTACTTTTTTTGAACAATCGTGTTCCTAATGCCTGCTCTTGTGCTGCACAAACGAAAGCTTCAGTACTCTTAGCCAGATACCCAGCTCTAAGCCATTGCCATGATCTTTCATCAGCCACTTCTGCTATATCCTGGAAGAACCTTCCATGCATTTTCTTCCTAGTCAGTTCCTCTGCCCTTTCTCTATCCACGCGTTTCATATAATCAGCCTTGGTCTCACATACCTCCACTTCATTGGCCACAACCTAAAGCATATACTCCCTACTTCTAACCACATGCTTCTTCAACGACATCTCCTCGGTTCTAACAATCTTTTACGCTTTTCAATCCTCTCCCACCATCTTTCCTCTTTTGATACAGCCTTGCTACGTTACTTCGAATGTGAAATATGCCAAACATTGCTAAACTTTTCTTGTTTTGATATCTATGACATGCAAATCCTTTTAAGACCATTCTAAAATTCCCTCACTGTATCTCAAAACACTGACTGCCCATGCATTTACTGCTTTCATTAGATTTCCTCCATATAGTTTCGGCATTGCAATTAGTTTCACTCTTTTAAGATACTCCTTCCCGACTTTTCCTTCATTTCTCTGTTCATGGTGCCTACACCATCCAGGAATCCTAAATACTTATATCCTGTATCTTCTATTTATTTCATGATTTCTCCATTTGGCAGCACCATTCCATTCGAATGAACCTTTACTCCTCTTTTCATCACCAGCACCGCACATTTACTAATCCCAAACTCCATCCCAATGTCTTCTGAATACGTCCCCACGTTCTACCACTCTATCCATTTCCTGTTCATTTCTACCGAATATTTTCAAATCATCCATAAACAGTAGATAGGTTGAGGCGTCTGTCACCAGATCCAAAGTTATACCCCAGTTTTTCTCTCTTCAAGAGGATGATCAGTGACATCATTATCATTACAAAAAGAAGTAGCGATAACGAATCTCCTTGGAATATCCCACGTTTAATGCCAACCTGCCCCATCTCCTCTCTGTTTGCTGTCAGCACCGTTTTCCATTGAGCCATACTTGTCTCCAAAAGCCCTACCACATTTTACGCAACCTTCATCATCAATAGTATTTCACGTATCCATGAATGAGGAATCATGTCATAAGCCTTTCTGTAATCGGTCCATGCTACGCTCAGATTTCTCTTCTACGCATCATGCATTATTGCTTTATAAATTAGTAGTTGCTCTTTAGTACCTCTCGAGCCTTTCCGACACCCCTTTTGTTCATCAGGAAAGACACCATTACTCTCTAGATGTTCATAAATTTTCTCCAGAAATATTCCAGTCAACAGTATCCACATCAATGACAGATCTGTAATTGGTCTATAATTATTGGCATCTGTTCCTTTTGCAGGATCTTTCCTAATCAGTGTTGTTCTTCCCTTCACAATCCAATCAGGAACATCTCCCGACTCTTTGCAGAGCAGCAGCTATAGGTGGATAAAGGCATGGGAACTGTTTAAACCAGAATCCCATCAATCCATCTGGACCAGGTGCCTTCCAGTTTGTCATCCTTCGTATGCAAGATTTAACGTCATCGATGGTTATCTCAACGTTCTTCATCTGCTGCATTTCTGATAGATTTTCTCTGACCTCTCCAAACCAACTAGCCTTCTCATTATATCGCCCTTCGACGGACATAATTCCACTACAGAACGTCCTTGCATCTTTTGCATTTGGAGTGTTATTTCCCGCATGTAAACCTTTTTCCAACAAAGTACCTAATTTTTATAGCACTAGCGTGGACCTTCTCTTTAAAGATTGTTAGAATGTTCTTCGCTCCTTTTTCCAACAATCTATACCTCCTTTCAAGCTCGTCCTCAGCTTTCTGTCCTAGTTTAACTCCTTGTCTTGTTTCTTCGATTCTACCAATGTCTTTCCGCCACCGTTTCATACTTTCTTCAAGCCGACTCTGCCAGTGTGGCCTTCTATCCTTCATTTTTCCCTTTTTCTTTTGTAATAAGCCAAGACGATTTGCAATAACGAATTACGCTGCATATAGAAGCCTGTTAAGTTCCGTAATCGATATGTTCTTTCTTATGATGTTGTGAATTACACCTTGAATTATTTTTACCTCGTTTTTCACCTTCCGCCTATCACTACTCTTCATACTTGGAATCTCTATGATATCGTCTCTTAGAAGAACCTCTCTTAACTTCTGAAGTACTTCTTTTTCTACAGAAGTCAAAGTCCGACCTTCATCACCACTTCTCCATACATCTGCTCCTTTCACTGGCTCCATTGTCTAAGAGGCAATGATCTCATCTATCTTAGATCCTTCAAACTCTTTCTCATTACTTCCCTAACCATAGGATTCCATACCTCCTCAGTTGTCCCCCTCCCAACATCGTTTACATTTCCCTTCTGCCCTTCCACTTTCTCAGTTCTTTTATCAGAGCTAGTTTCCTCAATTTTACTTTAGTTATTAATTTCATTCCTAACCATCCAATTAATCACTTCTCTTGCAATCACTGAAAGTAGGTTGTTATTTTTAATTTGCTTTAACTGGGATACCAAACTCGCGACACTTCTAGGTCCCCCTTCTCTCGATTCCCATTCTTCCTTCATTTTTCGGATATATACACCAGATTTGGTTCTTCAACTTCTTACGAAGCATTCCCACAGGACTCTTCTTTCCTCATCCGTCCATGTTTTTTTCACATTTCCTGTTCCAACTCCCTTCGTGTCTTGGTACCCTATCTGGCAATTCTCACTCCCCCTATATCCAGCCGCATCCTCAGAATTTTGAACAGTTGTATGATGACGAAAGGACCCACCCGGTTGACCATTGGGACACCTATCTGGCGTGAGACCATCACAAGATGTTCTAGCCTCATTACGCGGTTATTTTCAATATTTTGATTTTACATTTTCCCATAAATGTGGTAAGTGAATTTAAGATTACACCACCACCGATAGTTTTATCGAGACATTATCTCTAAGAGGGTTCCCCACCAAGGTCAAAGATCCCCTCCCGACCTTTTTCCTCCATCACCACCACTATTCCCATTACCACCACCAACAACAATAGAAATAAAATCTACAACGATAATAGCAACACTAAAAAAAAAATAATATTAATAATTTCAGTTAGAAAAGCTTACTTTGTTCGATTTTTTTTGTTTTCAAAGGAAAAAATATTTCTAACTGAAATTAGTATTTAAAAATTGAATTCACAGTTAAATGAGGAATTGTCTTTCACATATTTGGATGTTTTATGTTTCTGTTTTTGTGTACATTTTTCTGACCAAAAGCAACATCGGCAGAGGAGTTAAAAAAATAATAATAAACCAACTTCGGACAACAAAAACCACACTAGAAATAAAAATACTAATAACAAACAAGATAAATGCAATTGTAGATACCGCACACTCTGACCACTTCAAAATAAATGTCTAACCAAAAGCATAGTTTACGAGGCCACAATATTTTCGATAGAAAACCCGAATAACAAGAAATATTACGTAGGTATGACTTCCTTAGATTTCAATACTCGATATTATGGCCATAAAAGTACATTCAAAAATAAAAAAACACCGTACAAAAACAACGCTAGCAAATAAATACTGGGAACTCAAAGAAAGCGGACGTTCGAATAGAAAATAGTAAGACAAGCACACACATATAGAGACCTAGACGATCCATTTAGATTATGCCTTCATTAAAAATTTGCTATCCTATATTTTAAAGAACCCCAGCATCTATTAAACTGCAGGAGAGAAATAGCGAAAACTGTGTTCACAGGATAAAATTTACTCTAGAATAGATACAAAATAATTTTAAAACTAACAAAAACAACAGAAAATAAACAAATAAATAAACATGCATATACATTTATTTTATTTTTTAATTATAACCAGTAAACGCCAGGTAAATTATAGTATAACTCTGCTTAACTTTATTGCTTTTACCTTTTTTCTTTCTAAAGTTTAGTAAATATATATATACTATATATATATACATACTACACATACACAAACGCACATATATATAAATACATATACACACATAAATACATATATACCACACACACAGACCATATCTATACTATATTCAATAAATTATATTATAAGGGAGATAACTCTGTTAAACTTTTTTAAAAACTTTTTTTCCTTTATAAAGTTTTACTGACTTGCTATGAAAATATTTTATTTCCTTTGCATATATATATATATATATATTATATATATATATATATATATATTAGTCGTTATAATATTATCTCAGTTTATGCATGGGTATTTACTTTATTTTCCGTGTTTTTTTCCGTATTTGTTACTTGCTAACATGATCTGATCGCGTTCTCTCCTTTGCGTTTATGTCTCCATTACCTTTATTTTCTCGTTACTATATTTTTATTATATTAAGTTAAAATCCATCTAATCTTACTGTTTTTTTCATATGAAGTGTTCTAAACACCGGATTCTTAAGTATGAATGTGTTTCGTGTTATTGGTGCATATAGTTAATATTCTGATTTCTACCTATATACAAATTGCCGCGTATATATATATATATATATATACATATATATATATATATATATATATACATGCATATATACATACACATATATATATATATACTTATAAACGCATATACACACATAAATGCATGTATACATGCATTTAGCTAATGTGTGTGTATTATTGTTTATCTTCTAATTCATATCGTTTGCTCTTTGGTCTGTATCTATTTATATGTTCGTTATATGATCTCTCTAAGTTTACATCATGTATCATGTGGCTGTTTAATTTTCTATATACCTCGTAGTCTATACGTAGGTAACTGTGTGTGGTGTTTTTTTTGTTTTTTTATTATATATACTGTTATTTATATAATTTTATATACTGTAATTTGTATGTTGTTGTTATTATGGATTCTCTCGTAATTATTTATTAGATTATATATATATATATATATATATATATTGTATATCGTTGTAGCGATGGTTCTCTTGTTATTAGGGGTCAAAGGATAAAGGGAGAGCTCAGTTCCAGCCTGTTATTCAAGTAAGGTTTGGGTTTCGAAATAAGGAGGGCTTCAGCAATTCTAAGATTTCCAAGATTTCTGACTGAGGCAAGGATACAAATGCGAATGTTACGCTGTGTGCTGTTGCATGAAATAATATGCTTGTGGAATGAGGAGATTATAATGTTTATATGTTCTTTAATGCGTTAGTGTAGTGGTCTAGTTGTACTCCCTATGTAGGATTTGTTGTATTTAGTGCATTGCATGTGATAGACCACGTATGTGCACAAACATACGCCTGTAGTTTTGATGGAGCAGTTAGATAGGGAGCAAGCGACGGGTGAATGTGGTGGGTGTTTCCGGGTTAGTTGCTGGCTTAAGGTGGTGCCGGTGTGGATAAATGGTATGTCTAGCTTTTCATGGTTTATGGCGCAACGGATAGCTGAGGAGATTCTATCGTTGAAGAAGGGGAGCTTGAGGAAACAAGTATTCGAGAGTTTGGCGTTGGCGTGTTTTTCTTTATCTGAGTAAGAAGTAAGTGGAATTGGGATAGCCGTTTATGGAGAGGGTTTGTAGGAATTGTTAATGTGCAGAATTTTGTCGGGTGTGCCAGTACACGTGTTGCGCATGCGTAGAATCTGTGTACATAGATCAGTTTGTCTTTGAGGGGTAAAGCGGATCTAAAGTGTATAAACAAACGTCAGCAGGCGAGTTTCCTGTAGAATTCCTTGATGTTAAGTTAAAAATGAAGGAGTGAGAGAGAGCCGGAGTTGTCTGGGTGTTCTATGGTGAACTGTAGGTGGGGGTCAGCATTCTTAAATGTGTTAAAGATTGTTATGGCTTCTTATATATATATATATATATATATATATATATATATATATATATATAGTATATGATATAATACATGTAAAGACTAATTTTTTAAAATAAGCCCCACGGGTAATAAATCTTTTTAAAAAATCAATAAAATTTGTTAACACGAGAGTACCAGATTCAAAGTTAACAGCAAATGGTGTTTGGTCAAATTTAATTTATTATATAAAACTATATCCGTAATATAAATCACGGTGTGAGTTGTTTTAATCATTAACGCTATTGTAAAAATACGATTCTTAAATTAGAGAAGATTATTTAATGTGTCGTTCTTAATATAGTAGGGTACTTTTCAGTAATCTCACCTAGCAATCAAATAAGTTAATGAATAAAAATAAAGACAAAACTTGGAAAATCAGGAAAGTAAGCGACCTAAAACAGAAAGTCAATAATATCAAAAACTGAA
>NC_136511.1:79576693-79619193 GCF_053919585.1 Euprymna scolopes | reverse complement strand
GAATGGGAGAAGAAATATAGATGATATGTAGTTAGAATTGTAATTAAAAATTAGGAATAGAAGGAAAGAAGTTAAATTTAATTAAAATGGAAAGCGCAGATTATTAGAGGGGGATATATATATATATATATATATATATATTTATATATATATATATAATAATTAAATACATACAGACACTAGTGTTTCATCCATTCAGGAATCATCAGTGCAGGGTGTCACGATTAACACCAGTTGACAGATTCGAACCCGGTAACACGAGCCATCTCTAGCTATCATTGACCGCGAGAAATAACGTTGAATTTAAACATGTTATTTTTAAATGTTCTTTACGTCAGTCACAGTGATCTAATCAAAATATAGTAATCGATGCCTAAGAGTTAAATTGACCGACTTACTTCAACTGAAAGTGTTCAACGATTAGAAACGAGTTTCTTAAAGGGGCTGACAAAATTATTTTTTTATATATAAGTATATATATATATATATATATAATGTGTGTGTACGCACGCGCGTGTGGGTGTATGGTAATTAGGAGGAGACAAACTTTAAATCGACAAATTTATTTTCCGTGATTTCAGATTTGAAAACTATCAATTACTTTGAGGTCAACTTGGTTTTGCAATTCATCATTAAGAGACTGACACTGAGATGTATTTTCAAATTGTAAACGATACGATCAATTTAGTGAGAGAAACCGTTGATGAACGCATAATTTCACGGCATGAATTTGTCACCTCCCCAACTCGTTCGTGCAATTTGACTACATTAGATTTTTTTTCTTTTGGGAATATATACAATGTCTAATGTCTACGCTGATAAACCTGACATAATAGACAACTTGGAAGACAGCATTTGACATGGTATTGCCGAAATACAGTCTGAATAAATGAGTAGAGTTTGTGACAATTTGACCTGTGAATTACGCCATATACATGCAAACTGCGAGGCTACATGCTTACAGTTTTATTTAAATTATAAATTCTAAAGATTAACCGTTTAGAATAGAACGCATATTTGTACAATAACATTATTTTTCTGTGATTTATTTTAATTTGACGTTCGTTACCGCTACGAAAAAAAAAACACCGTATATGTGTGTGAGCAAGTAAAAAAAAAAAACTCTCCGCTATCTAGCCATCTATGTAGGGGAATAATATTTGTTTAAGTGAAAACTTAGTTACATTCCTTAAACATTAATTTATTGTAATTTAAATAATTGATATATTGAAAAGTAATGAACCTAATATTTTCGGAAACTTTTAGAGTTCATTATTTTTTATTAAATCAGTCTAATTAATAACTAGCAATATCGACAAAATGTTGCACGCACACACACACACACACACACATATATATATATATATATATATATATATATATAGTCACACATACACACACATATCGGAAACAGAACAATAAAACTACAAGTAATAATATTGATTTATTAAATCACTTTAATTAACCGCTCCTTATATCGACAATAGAATACATATTCGATATATAGAGAAAATGTGACAACGAAATTACAATATTTTTTTAAACAACTTTTGCTATTTATTATAAATACTGAAAAAATGTACGAAAATATGACAAAAATAAATAACATTAGACACTGAAACTGAAATGATAAACAAAACATCACCAATTTTTTTTTTACGCGATTGTCTTATAGGCTTGTTTTCGCAAGTATATTAATCATACAGCATACATACAAAAATAGTCCATAACCTGTGAATTGCGTTATCATAGAACAAGCATTCTACTTTTTCTAATTGGCCTTAAATTACAATTATCCCACCAAAATACGAATCTTTTACTAAGCGTCTGCCTCTCTCCTCTGTTCATCTTTCATTGTATATCGCTTAAACCCTGCTCCTTTTTATACCGTGGCTATCACTGACGATAATATAAGTCTCAGAATTCTCTATCTTGAATAGAAATATTGATCTACTAAATTAAACACGTGCTAGCGTGAAATTTTACTTGGAATAGACATTAATAGAGTAGAACTCGTTCTTGTCTTATGTATAAAGTATGGTCACTTTCTTATCCGTTTGTGTCTGTATTTCTTTTATTTAACGATTTAGTTTACTCTTATTATTATTATTATTATTATTATTATTATTATTATTTAACTCTTTTTATCAGGCCGTGATTCGTCTGGTTCTTGTAGGTGGGTGCGTGTGTATCAGAACATATATAATACACGAAGCATTGACGACATACCTGTCTTCTGCTGGTGCCTCTGTGAAATTCGTCGATTATTCTTGGAGGAGCTGGAACCTGTTTAACAATAGCGCTTTCAAGACAGACCCAAGACGACTGAGTACTTTTTATATATTTTATTCACTTCCAGGTATTTCATCACATAACAACTGGGGTGAAATCTTGACTCGTGGTTTCTCTGTCTCCACGTTGAGACTGTCGCTCGCTTATGGAGAGACTCGTTTAACCCATCTTGTCTCCCTGGCGTCTAAAAACCAACTCACTAAAATTAACTCGCCTTATTCCAACACGTTAGCTCCAGTCCCCGCGTGCATACCTTCCGGTGCTACTCAACAGTCACCCAGTTTTATTCATGTCACAACATGATCCTTTAACCCTTTCTGCACCTGCAATACTCACTCAACTTATCATGTTCCACGATCCCACTTTGTTATTTTTTCTTTCGCTAGATAGATAGATAGATAGATAAATAGATAGATAGATAAGTGTTTTATACCGGGCGTTACCCGGCGTATCCCTAACATTTGTTTTCTGTCGCCGGTTGTCGCTACCGACCGACAAAGAGAAAAATATAAAATATGCGTGTATAATTTACAATGTTTTTTTCTTTTTAATTAGCTTCTTAAATTTACATTTTCAATTTAAATTGTAATGACACTTTTATTACAGGGAAATAAACTCTCATAATTCATTTCACTCGCGATTAGGCGAATCTTATGAGGCATTTAAAATATTACCGTTGAAGAAGTCCGCACGGATTTTATTTTTCTTAGTGACTCCGTGTCACGAAAGCAAAAATGGCAAGAGTTTTAAATACCGGTTTTCCGACGGTTTTCCCAGCTTATATATATATATATATATATATATATATATATATATATATAAACGCCGCAGGATTATATTCTCGTTACCAAACATATCAGACCATTTTTTTCATTTTTGTTTTATAGATTTATTTATTACTAGCAGTACATGTTATTTTTTAAATAAAATAAATTATTTTTATCACAGACTCTTAACGTATATTATTCATTTGTTTAGTTGTGAAAACGTTCTGTTTACGTTCCGTGAACTCCGTCGCTTTTTTCTGTCTGTCTCTCCCTCTCGGCAAGCAAACACACACACACACACACACACACACACACACACACACATATATATATATATATATATATATATAATTATGTACTATAAAAATTAAATACCTACAGACACTAGTGTTGCATCCTTCCGGTAATCTTCAGTGCAGGTTGTCACGATTAACACCAGCCCATAGATTCCAACCCGGCAACACAAGCCATCTCTGACTTGATTAGTAACGGCTACCGTTAATTATGTGAAATAACGTTGAAATTTAAACATTATATTTTTAAATGTTTTTACGTCAGTCAGAGTGATCTAATCAATATATAGTAATCGATGCGTAAGAGTTAAATTGGCCGATGTAATTCAACTGAAAGTGCTCAACAATACGAAACGAGTTTCTTAAGGGGCTGGCATAATTATTTACTTAATAAATAAAAACATACAGACAATAGTGTTTCATCCGTTCGGGAATCTTCAATGCAGGGTGTCACGATTAATACCAGCGTGATTTGATTGGCTGGGGAGACTTCCACTCCATCACATCGGGTCGATGCGCTCTAAAATTTTACAGATTGCTCGTTGAATTCGAGGAGAACAGGTCGTATAAACCTGCCGTTCCCTGGAGAGGACCCCTCCCCACCTCATCCCTCCGTCGGTCGCTGTATGTGAAGAGAGTTGAGACTTTGAAAAGAACTTACAAAATCTGAATGAGAATTGTAAAAACATTTGTACATAATTTTATGAGAATTAAGCTTTTGTAGATAGACTACAATCGTTGTCTTTCTTCCTGCATGCCGCTTCGATATTCGCTTTCAGCATACCAGGCTGTGTAACAACCTCCGAGGAGCCTAGACGACACGTGCCGAGATCCAGTGAAACATTAGTCCTAGCCACCTCCTCGAGGGAGGCGTTACACCCCCATGTTGGATAGTATCTTGAGAATAGCTGGAACGTTTCAGGGAGATATTACTTTTCGATTCGGCCAACGTGAATTTAACGGCTGTTCTCTGACTTTCTAAATCAGTTACGGTGGGTGAAACGACAATATCTGTACCCTGTGTATAACAATCTGCGGTGTTTACTGGTGGCGGTGGTAGGTCTTTAGTGGTAAGGGGTAAACATCGAGACTACTTGCTCTGTAAATTAATGCGATAGTGATGTTGTAGCTCCTCGAATGTAACCTAGGATTTTATTTTAACACCTGGATGTGCCAGAAAAGTCTTTATAAAGTTACGTAAGATAGTGGCTAATGAGCTAGACATAAGAAATTTATATGTGGCATCTGTTGTTTGAAACCTACAGTATTTTGGTCCAGAGGGGAAGAGGTTACATTTTTAATATAGGTTAATTTTTATATTAACCTTTCGTAAATTAAAAAAGTAAATATAAAAATTGCCGATATCTAAATTTTTGGAAATTAATTAAAAATAAACTAAATAAATCAATATAAAAATCATGAGTGTGGACTGGTTATTGTGGCAACTGGAATAGAATGCTAAAATACATCTTCATTGAATTTATTATTCATCAGTATTTTTCGTATTTCTTAAAGAATGTATACTTTAAAAAATAAAAATAGTATGTACACTGAAGATAGGTGGGTGTTGCTTACTGTATTAATCTAATAGAATTCTTAATCGATAAACGCACACAATTAGTACCTTTCTCTAGTGCAATTCATCGGACTTCGTGAGTTTCATAATTGGCTTGCTTTACGCTTATATAGACAAGTAGAAAGGACAGTAATCTCGTCAACGTCCTCTCAAACAATGGACGGGTTCAAGACGATAACCATCTTACTTCACTTAATACCCGAGTGGCGACAAACAGCATTTTGGATAGTCGCCATTTTACAAATCGGTTTGTATGAATCAATTCATTAGTTGGGATTAGTTAGGCGAATTAGTCTAATGACTTTTTTTCTTTTTCTATCTGCCCAGTGTATAAAATCAATAATAGGTTATTCGATAAGACAGGGACGTGTTCGAAATAAATGTTTTCTGTGTAGAGCACAATTGAATCATGATAGTTGACCTTTACATTTAAAATTTTATTCAAGCCATTATATATAACTAATTTTATTAAAAAATAACTGTAGATTATCTGCAGTGGAAAGTAGGCTACAATGTAATACGTCACTACGGATAGGTATGTAAAACTCCTCCCAGTACACCACGTTTAATCCCGTACTAGAGAAGACACTCAGTCGATTTCACTAATTTAAATGACAATAAAATTATTGGAAATATGAGACATTCATTGATCCTCATTCAATCCCGGGTAACGTCGAATCTCCCTGGAAGTATACATATATATATGTATATATATATATATATATATATATATATAATATATATAACATAGGTACCACCACTTATCAAGGTCAAGAGGCCACTCGAGGATGAGGGTTAAAGAATGTACAGTAGAAATTGGACAATATAGTAAACGTTATTAATGGGGATTCGTTAAATTTGTTAACTATATCCATATATAGTTAACAAATTTAACGAATCTCCATTACTAACGGCTCATCAAAACCTTGTTTACGTTAGACTTGAAGACAACCATATTGTAGTCAGCTGGAAAGCAGAACAAAACGGAAGACAATTCCATAGGCGTGCAGTTCTAAGAATGAAGCTTTGCTCATGAAATCTACGCTTAGGTTTAGGCACAGACAAAGAGTGGGTGAAACTAGTGATTGTGTTTTCTGCTAGACGGGTGTTTCTTGTGAAAGTTTGGCGAGGGTGGATCATAGAATGGAGCTCAGCCGAGCACCTGCCATGAAAATAACGATAAAGCAGAGACAAACTCGCAACCTCTCTTCTGTGAGAAAGAGGTTGCAGGGAAGAGAAAAGGACATCCCCCACAAGCCTACGAAGTCCATTTTGAATTCTATCAAGGCAGGATAAGTCCTTTCTAGCAGCTCCTGCCCAGATGTGGCAACAGTACTCCATTCTTGGACGTACCTGGCTCTTAGATAGATAGAGAATTGCATCAGCAGTGAGATATCTACTGGATCGATAGAAGGATCCCACCATTTTTCCAACGGCCTTGGCAACGGATTTAATGTATGTGTTCCATTTAAGATCAGGAGTAAAGGTCCCGCACAGAAGCTTGTCAAAACATGACGTCTCCCCAAGACGAGAGCCATTCATTTCAATTGATGTCAGATGGGGATCAGGGCGTTGATGATGTAAAGATAGAAGCTTGGTTGTAGATGCATTAAAAGTAACAAGCCACCCCTTTCTCCATTGTACCACTTGCTCAAGATCTGAGGAGAGAGAATCAGCGAAAACTTGATCGTTTCCGGTCTTAGATGTCTACGAATGATGTAAGGATGTGATTTGGAAGATCATTAATATAGATCAGGAAGAGAGTTGGGCCCAGGATGGACCCCTGATGGACTCCATAATTAATACTAAGAGCTTCTGATTTCTGCCCATCAACTACTACTCTTATAAACCTATCAGAGAGAAATGATTTAATAATTGAGAAGACATTCCCAGCTATACCGTAGCTGGAGATTTTGTGAAGTAAACCTTTATGACATACTCTATCAAAGGCCTTTAATATATCAAGGGCAATTGCCCTAGAAAGGTAGCCTCCGTCGAGAGATTCGCTAATCCTATGAGATATAACTGTAAGCACATCTGCTATGGATCTAGCAGAACGAAAATCATATTGCGTGTCACTAAGGTTATTTTTGCTAAGATAGTTGATTACTTCTCTATTTAACACAGATTCCAGCAACTTACTCATGACGCACAGGAGACTTATTGGCCTATACTGAGAGGGGGATGAGCGATCACCTGAATTCGTAAATACAGGGCATACTGATGAGATTTACTAGGGTGACGGTAAGCAATTCTCCTTAAGACAACGTTTAAACAGTTTTGTAAGTATGGGCGAAAGTTCTGGTTGAAGGCTTTTGAGTACTATAATTGGAATACCGTCAGGGCCAGTTGCTTTACTGGAATCAAGGTTTTTGATTAGCTTTGCAACATCACGTACAGATATTTGTATATCACATAGCATGCTTTCTGATACAGGAGGAAATATTGGAGGTTGGCAGCCTCGGCCGCAAAGGTTAGAATTAGCTGCAAAGCTCTTGGCAAATAGTTTGGCTTTGTTTGATGCTATCGAGATTACCCCAGGTTCATTTATGAGAGTTCGAATAGACCACACGCTTCTGTTCAGGATTCTGTTTGCTATTTGCCAAAACTGGTGGGAACCAAGCCGCTGCTCAGCTACTTTCGACTTGACGGACTGAGCATACAATTCTCTTGAGTTCTTTATTACTTTTTTACAGTGGTTGCTGGCAGTTCTGAAAACGGCTTTAGTCTCAGTACATCTATTACGCTGGAAGCAATGGATAAAGTGATTACTATGCGCAATGGCAGCAGCACATTCCGGATAGAACCACGGCTGGCTGTTAGGTTTTTGCTGGAATGTTTTCGAGGGTATGAAACGGGCTATACCTACAATTAACCATTCTGTCAGGTCTGATACTATAGAGGACACATCCTTTTTAAACATGGAACGCAGAGGTAGGTCTGATATAAATGTGCGGAAGCTATCCCAATCAGCTATAGAGTATCGATATACTGTACGATGGAGAGGTACCCCTGAGGACTTATTACATTTCATTTTTATCTTAACTGATACAACTGAGCGGTCGGAAGATCCAAGTGGAGACAGAATAGAAGCTGAACACAGTTCAGGGCAAGTTGTGAGAAAGGGGTCTAGGAGACTTGCATACTGGCCGTCAGTATCGGGAACACGGGAAAAATCTGAGTGAGGTCATACGCAATGGAGAAATCATGACAGAACCACCCCTCATCATCGGTCTTGTTTGAGTGGTTTAACTATTCCACATTGTGAACATTGAAGTCTCCACAGACATGAATATTAGCTGAAGGATAAACAGATATGGCGTGGTCAATTTTCTCAGATATGCTTTTAAAGATAGTAACTCCGTTGTTGTGGGGGCGATAGAGAGCAAATATAAATGCAGTAGTTTGAGCTAGTGCAACCCGGAAACACATATAGGGTAAGTTAGGATCTTCTCTGGAGATGTCCCTACCACATGGAAAGCCATCTTTTATATAGGCACATATTCCATGCCTATGGCGATCTTAGGGGTCAGATTTGGAAGTTAAATTAGAGTATCCTTTAATTACGAACTCATCTAGGGAAATGGTCTGTCCAATGCCAGTTTCACTTAGAAGTAATATGTCTGGTTTAGTCTCCTGTAATTCGGTTTCAAACTCTGGAAGGTTAGAAAGTAGACCCCTGATGTTAGAGAAGGAGACCTGGTAGTAGGGGTCTATGTTGAAAGTTGTAGATCCGGGTTTAATCGTGTGTTTTTTATTGAGACTTTTCATGATGGTGTTTTAGGATTTGTTGACTAGGTCGACAGATATGCTCGAAGCAGGGCAGAGAGGGAAAGTAAGAACGAAATAGAAATTGAGATTTTTTTGTAACATATGAAAATGTAAAGCCGTAACAATTACCCACTAATATGGAATCGAGAGGCCCCACCAGAAGCTATTGCATGGTCCAGAATCCATTCACCAAATGGTAATACAGCAGCCCCAATACTTTGCACCTGCTGATAGGACAGCCTGCTTAGTGGTTAATCCAAGGTTCGGGTCCCTGACTATCAGGCGGATAACGTCAGCCCAGATAAAACGTTTACCTCCAGCACTCTTACTAGTGATATGGTTACAAGGATAGACATAGAAACAGAAAATTTCCGACATCCCTGGCGGCTGTTAACGCAAAATACTGCCAACCTTGCAAACAGCTTTTTCTTCTCCCTTTGTCAGAAAAATCACTCATTAAAAATGAGGACTGAGGGACAAATAACCCGATAACGCATCCACAATGCATTGTCTACTCTCCATTAAAAAAATAAAGTATTATACTTAATAAAAGTCCATTTGGTGTGTTTAAGAGGGAGTTAGCTGAAAGATTCCCCTCTCACCAACTGAAAATGAAAACAATTGCAAAATCTTTTATGCTATCAACTTGGAAAATATAAACATTTATAGACAAGAAAAATGTACGATAAAAATAAATAAACAATAAATAAATATATAAAATAAAATATATATTCCAAATGAACTTGCCAGATAGATTCGGTACAGCTTTCAACGAGAAAACCATTTACACAATTAATAAAACAATTAAATAAAAATAAAGATTAAAAACTGAAATAAATATAATATTAGCACTTGCATCTAGAAAAGAAATATTACAAAATTCATAACTTAACTGCTATAATAAGCGTCCTTCGCAGCTGCAAATAGGAATTGATTTTGCTTGAAATAAAAATGCAGCGTTTTCATTTTTGAAAAGAAAACGTTCATCACGTGACATAGTTCGCTACTTAGACAAGCATGTTCTTTTATAAGTAGTAACGTGTCGACGGGCGGTGGGGGGAGGGAGTTAAGAAACCAGCATTTTCTGATCTATTTATGCTCTATTTCAAATGAAACTTGCCAGATAGATTCGGTACATCTTTCCACGAGAAACACCAGTTACACAATTTAATAAAAATAAATGAAATAAAAATAAAGATTAAAAACTGAAATAAACATAATATTAGCACTTGCATCTAGAACAGAAATATTACGAAATTCATAACTTAACTTATATATATATATATATATATATATATATATATATATATAATTTTTAGAATGCGAGAGATGATATAACTATTTCTGACTTCAAACAACGTCGCAGCTCACAAGAGCAATGACAGCTAACAAATCGAAATGTGTTTTAAATTTAATAAATTTGTCCAATCTGATAGTCGTTTGATATATATATATATATATATATATATATATATATATATATATATATATATATATGAATGGTTACCTCGGACTATTTAAAAGAAATGTATTCCTTGTTCATATAAATAGGGCAGGTAAAGGAATTTAAACATGTATATAGTATATATTGTAAGAAAAATAAAGTTGAATAAAATTAATAATAAAAATAATAATTGTCAAATTTAAATTGGATTTTAGAAATTTGCAGGGTTATCTCCCATGAACTGTGCGTAGCCAACGTGAGAATAACGTTAAAGAATGAGAGTTCATATAGAAACGTTGTTTTAATTTGAATAAAATAAAATACGCATCAAGTGCGCTTGAAAGGTAAATACAACGTAATATTAGAAAAATGAACAAATATTTTAATTGTTTGAAATTTATCACAAATATATTTCAGATGTATCCTCTGCATAGTTGTGTTGATTAACACACCTGTTGATTATAGCGACGACTTTGTCTGGAACATAACGCAATTTAAAACTATGAAAGCGTTAAAATCCAATGACAATATTTATATGTGCAAACCAGACAAAGGTGCAGGAGTGGTGATTTTGGACAAATTGGACTACGTTGAGAAAATGGCAGTTATTCTAAATGATGTTTCGAAATTCCGTAAACTCGGTCATGTTGAGTTGACGGATAATACTTGCAAGAACGAGGCAAAAATGCAAAGATGTCTACTTGCATTATTTAAAAAGAAAGTTTTTTGAAAGGACGTCTATGATAGGATTAGACCCTCTGGTTCACAACGTCCTACCATGTATGGTCTCCCCAAAATACACAAGCAAGGTGTTCTACTGAGACATATTTTATCAATGGTTGGTTCGGCACATTCTTTGGCTCAGTGGCTTGTGGAAATTCTGCAACCTGTGCGCGAGTTATATACCACGCACTGTATCCCTGGTTCTGTTCAGTTTGTTGATTATGTACGTGGGTTGGATTCTAATGCAGAGACGTCTTTTATGTGCTCATTGTATGTCTCTAGTCTCTTTACCAACATACCGTTGAATGAGACTATACGTATATGTACCGACGCGCTTTACGATGGTCGCTTGACTGCTCCACGTTTTTCTAAAGAGATTCTTATTGAACTCATTTTAATGTGCACAAAATCTGTGGAGTTTAGTTTTTGTGATATTATGTACTGTCAGGTTGACGGGGTTTCAATGGGGAATCCGGTGGCCCCAACTTTAGCGGATATTTTCGTCGGGTATAATGAATCCGTTTTGTTTAATTTTATAACAAAACCCACTACATATTTCAGATATGTTGACGACAGTTTTGCTGTTTTTCCATCGCAAAGTGAAGCGTCGATATTTTTTGATAGGTTGAATTCTTTTCATGGAGCTCTAAAGTTTACTATAGAAAGTGAGAAGGACAATTCGCTACCCTTCTTAGATGTTCTTGTTGAATGTTCAAGGAGGGGCTTTCTCACTACAATTTATAGGAAGCCGACATTTACTGGCCTATATGTGAACTGGTTGTCTTTTGTACCAAAATCACGTAAGGTTGGCTTAATTAATACTTTGGTATATAGAGCCCTAATGATTTATTCACCTAACAGATTGGACGCCGAACTCGATAAGATCAGGGAAATATTCATCAATAATGATTATCCTGTTGACCTTATTGATGACTGTATTTTCAAAAAGGTTGCGGATTTTAAATCCCCTAAAAAGTTTGGACCTTTGAAATGGGCGGTTTATTTAAAATTAACGTGGATTGGGGAAAAGAGTAACAGACTTTCCAAACAGATTCATAGAAGTATTTATGACTGCTTTTATTCTGTGTCCTTGCGTTTGGTATATACTACGACACCTGCATTTCCTTCTTTTCGCAATGATAGTTGGCCTTACATCCAAAATAGCAATATTGTATATCAATTCAAATGCCAATGCGATGCTGGTTATGTTGGGCGAACATCCTTGCATCTTTTGACTCGTATAAACTAGCATGTTCCATCGAAGATCAGACAAGGGAGGATGGGGTCTGGTACTCCCCCTCCTTCTGCAGCCTTGGACTCTGCTATTGGCCAGCATTTTGTTGACAACCCGTGCTGTGTTGATAGATATAAAATTGAATGGTTCGAGGTGCTACATAGAGCGGAATCCAGAAACCATTTAAAGATTTTAGAGTCTGTCTCTGTTGCGGTGCGGAAACCTTCTTTGTGCCGGTAGAAAGAAACATCTAACACATTGTTTCTCTTTGGGGAACTGTGAATCTTTTCTCCCGTTTTATTTTTTGTTCTTCCCCTCGTTGTGCCATTATTTTAATCGTCTTTTTTTAACGATAAAAAACTTTATTTTACTGTCCCCGTAATTTTTGGCACATTCAATAGTTCCCCATCAGAACTCTTTACTTTCGACATAGTATTATTTTATGCTATCGATTTTCTCCTGATGAGATGATAGCTGAAAGAGCTCTCGAGAGACTTCCGCCCATTATATTTAAAACTTTATTTAAATTCTGTACCTCTAAACATATATATATATATATATATATATATATATATAAATGTGTGTGTATATATTATATAGATTTATAGATATATATAATATATATATATATATATATATGTGTGTGTGCGTGTGTGTTATTTTTGTTTTATTTTATTTCTGTCGAAGATCTCAGAAATCAAGGGGCCTGCTACCTGGGGATAACGCTTGAACTCTCTATATACATAGTTATTAGAATGTTTCATTAAAGTACTTCATCCTTCAAACACTGAGTTAGTAAAGAAATTGAGAACATAATTTCATATGTTGTATTATATCTCACATTTTCTTCTCTTGGTCTTACGTGATTCCCGGACAAGAATTTATCTACTCTGGTTGAGTATCCAATTTAGCGCTATTACATCAGGTAACATCACTAGGAGAAGATTTAGTAGGCATTCAAGTTCTCTCCTTTTATTGGGTATGTGTATGTAATGTGAAAGCAATGCAGAAAAACGGAATGCTGAAAAACAGGAAGAACAACAAATGAAGACATTGTTTGAAGTATGATCCTTCATAATTATTTATTAAATTTTCGGTAGGGTCTTTTACATGAAATATCAGTACATATGAGACTAATTGTTTATATTAATAAAATCCGATATGTTGAAACATCTTTTGATATTTCGGTGAGAAACCCACGTTTCTTAAAGATGCAAGGAAAATGTCAAATCTTATAGCAGTCTCGAATCTAATTTTGGTATGTTACTCAGAGAGTTTATTAAATACTAAGTGATAAAAATAAATGGTAGTATGTTTGTAATATGGCTAAGAAATAAAATATGGGTAGTTATGAAGGAGGTAGAAATGCAGAAAACCAGAATGATGAAAACCTTATTCCATGTATCCACAGAAAATGTTATACATAAGGCGATATAATATTTTACTTGTCGAATCTCAGTATTTACTTCAAAAGTGATCAATGCATGAGTCGAGCTAGTTAGTAAGTTATGAATATATATTTATGGCAAGTAAGCTAAACTGTCGCTTCTGCGTTTCATCTTCACAAGGAATCATCAGAGCGATCTCTGTATTTTAGGATATACGTTTAACAGTATATAAAATAAATAATCCCAAAATAATGTCTCAGCAGTACAGGACACTCATGGCTAAACCTAACAAGTTTTCTCATTTTTTTTTCCAATTAATGATTATGAAAAAAGATCCTTTATAGTTTTAATCATGTGGATTCTTCCCTGTGATATATCGCTGCGAATGCCGTCAAACTTTAGGGAAATATTGAATAGATTTTAAAAATTTTGGGAATGTAAGTTTACTTTTTTCTCCCACATAATTAAAACAAGTAATTGCTGAAGAATATATATATATATATATATATATATAAGTGAATGTGTCTGTGTGTGTACATTTCCCTACGCAATAACTCTGTCAATTTTTAGTCAACAGACGCGAAATTTGATATACAGGCTACGGAGATTTGAAAAAATCGATGTGATAGGTTTTCGGCCAGAAATCTCGCGATTAAGGGGTCAAAGTTCAACGATTTGACCTTTGAGAACTCTGCCACACTCCTCCGACAATTTTGGGTCTAAACATTTGAAATTTTAGATTTAGGGTCCTTGGACATGGATATAACTTAATAACTAAATTGGCTCCCCAAAAAATAAATTGTAAGGTGTCATAATAGGTGTCCAAGTTTTAAAAAATTGACCGCCATTTTTTTTTTTTTTTTTGCTCAACATACACCTCCAAATACCCGGGCCACGCTGGACACCCATGCAAGTATATATATATATATATATATATATATATATATATATATATATATATATATATATATATATAGAGAGAGAGAGAGAGAGAGAGAGGGAGTAAGATGATCGATAATTTATAATTAAAATTAAGAATTAAAAACTTGTTTCATAAGGAAGAACAAACAAAATTGTACGATCGTTTCGGAAACTATGTTTTTATTGTGATAAACAGCGAGTCT
The DNA here is from genome assembly GCF_053919585.1 of Euprymna scolopes. Taxonomy (NCBI): domain Eukaryota; kingdom Metazoa; phylum Mollusca; class Cephalopoda; order Sepiida; family Sepiolidae; genus Euprymna; species Euprymna scolopes. The sequence continues at coordinate 79,604,581 of NC_136511.1, read as the reverse complement.
TGGACAATCATTTTATGATATATATTTGAAACAAAGTCTCCTCATCAGCAAAAATGCTGGGTGTCTTTTTTTAAAGACACCAAAAATAGACCTTTTTTTTTAAATAAAGCAGATGTATCTGGAAAATATTTAAAATATAAAGGAAAATAATTAGTTTTTTGATGTTGATAAACAAATTAAGTTAAATAAAAATAAAAATAAGATAAAATCGAGTTGAAAGTTAATGTTAAAAGTGTAAATTTTAAATATTTTTAACAATTTTTTTTAAATAAATACCTTTTAATGGTTCGTCTCCTAAAACCGTACGTATCATCGCGATGCCTTCATTTGGTAAGTGTAGTTTATGAATGCTTAAAATGTTGATATATACAACTTTCAAAGGAGACGCCAATGGAAATATTAACAGTTAAAATCGTTAGTGACGTTAAATTTAAAATCAGCTGAAATATTTCAAAAGCAAAAGGAGATAATTTTAATTAAATAGAAGAATGAAATATTTAAACGTGCAAAGGGAGATAACCACTAATTAGTTAATAGTTGATTTTTTTAAATAGTTAATGCACCTTATTGGTAGTAATTAAATAAAAAGATATTTTTTTTAAATTATTAATTATATATATATATAGGATAGAAGGATAAAAAGAACCGTCCTAAAGAAAACAACACTACAGACTTATTATAAAACTTTTATTGGAAAAATAAATTCAGGTAACTTGATTATGTAGTAGAGCTGACATTTATCTATTGTAGCGACCTTTAGTCCTAATCACCGCCTTAAGACGGGTCCGGAACTGAGAGCATGCCTTTTTCACAGGCGCCGGCGGAGGCTCGGCGAATACTCGCCGAATGTTCTCGACGTATGACCAAACAAAATAGTCCAGCGGGTTCAGGTCGGCGGAGGTGGGAGCAGGGAGAGAAGAGTACAAAGTCTGAAGCTAAGCCTGGGTCTCTTTGAACTTCTGGATCTAGCGCCGGCGCCGAATCATGCTGCCAGAGCCAGGCTCTGTCAGCGACCACCATACTCTTAAGCACATCCAGGTACACTTTGCTGTTGACGTTGAAGCCGAAGATGTTAAATGGCATGATGTGGCCCTCACTTGACACTACACCGAAGACGATAACTGTGACCGGAAACTGGGTTCAGCTGTGCCCTTAGGCATTAAACCGTCCGGATTTGAATTTTGAGAGTGAGAGCAATGGTCCTGTTGTCATAACTTGGATGAGTTGTACAGCATGAGTTGTACAGCTGCGCATCTTTGATATCGCTCATTGGACATTGTGCTACTTTAAGATATGATAGAAAGCTCTTATCGCTCTTGGGATTTGTACAGATTTGGCCAACTAATAGATGGTCTGCAACAAAAAAGAACGGACATGAAATTATGTATTTTCTAGGGCGAAAATTCCATCGTTCAACTTTATATATATATATTGTAAAATATATATGGCAATTAAGCTACTCAGAATATTCCGCGTTTCATTCTCGTGAGAATTTGTCGAGCTTATGCAAAATGCTGTGGTTACCTCGCGTTTTTATATACGCACATGCTATTGAATTTTTAGTTAGCCAATCAGCTTCCTAGTTTCCCTCGCGCCTATCCTAATCAGTCAAAAGGTGGACACTTTCAGGACAAATGGACAGTTTACCTTAGATTCACACCTTCATTTGTGTGTATGTTTTTTTATGGGAAAAGATATCTAAGTAAGCTGACCTATTTTTGAACCTCGGTGTAATCATTTTTTTTTTTTAAACTACGACGGCAACGACGTAGTTAAATATGTGATTTTATTTTTTTTCTGTGATTCGGATATTATTTTAGTTTATGTATATTATATATATATATATATATATATATATATAGCGTGTGTGTTTATTTTAGTTTTTATTCTACTTTTATTTTATTTATTTATTTTATGTTGTTATTGTGAATTTAAAAATTTAAAAATTATTGTGTATCGCTATCCTAGAGTAAAGTTTATCCTGTACACACAGTTGGTCGCTATTTCTCTCCTACAGTTTTATAGATGTTGGAGTTCTTTAAATATCGGATAGCACATATTTTATTCATGCCTAATCTACATGGATCGTCTAGGTCCCTACATATGCTGTCTTATCTTAGTATTTTCCATTCGACTATCGGCTAACTCCCGCTTTCTTTGAGTCCTAGTATTGGTTTGCTAGTGCTGTTTTCATTCGGTGTTTTTGGTTTTTGAACGTACTTTTATAGTCATTATATCGGGTTTGGAAATCTAAGGAAGTCATACCTACGTAACATTTTTTGATATTCGAGTCTTCTTTCGCAAATTTTGTGGCAAGGTAAACTATGCTTTCGGTTAGACATTTATTTTGAAGTGAACAAAGTGTGCGGGATCTAGTTACATTTATCTTGTTCATTATTAGTATTTTGTTATTTCTATTATGGTTGTTTTTGTTTGGGTTTTATTATTATTATTATTATTATTATTATTATTATTATTATTTCTACTAGTTACAGTTGTGTCCTTTATGTTAATTTTATTTTTGTCATGCTGTTCACTTTTTTATTGTTTATTGTTTTTATTATTATTTCCATAGCTTTTATTTAATATTTTGTTATTATTTGCTTTAATTATCATTTCTAAATTTTCGCAGCAGCTGTATGATAAGTTTAGGTAATTTTTATTGAAAATTTTGTGTAAGGGATTGGTTACGGGGAAGTGCTTTCCGATGATGCCTCAAAATTTCTTGACAAGTTTTGTTTTTAACATTTGATTGTATACTGCCGTATAGCAGATTATATTTATTTTTATTCTATTTTTCATTTTATTATAATTGTCGGTGTTTTCTTGCTCCTATTTATTATCAATATTTTTGTATCCACTATTTTTTAAGGTTGTGTCGTGGATGTTGATTGGCCAGTTAAATACATTTTCATCGCTTGAGTTATTGCTTACGATATAGTTAGAAATCTGTTTTATAATTGATGAGGGGGATTTAGGGTTTGTGTGTATTGGATTAGCGTTATCTTTTATGTAGGGTTTATATGTGTTTTATCTAAATTTAACTTGACAACCAGGAAGTTGGGGTTTTTTATGTTAGCAAATACGTCTACTTTTAGATCTAATTTTATCATTTCTTTGTGTATGACTTTCTTTGACTTCGTTAGTCTTTTATTATAGCTAACCCATAATCTCTATATATAGGTAGATATCTGTAGTCTCAAATATGCTTGTGAGAGTTATAGAATGAACAATCCCACAAGATCTGATGCCTCTGCAGAGTCTAAAATACAAAAGAATTTGCCATTTTAATTTTACCCATTGCATATTATCATTTACAAGAACTGATTTTCTTCATTTTTAATAATGTGGATTTCTTCCGACGATATATCGGTATATGCCTCAGCAAACTCCAGGACAATGTTGAAAAGTTCTTCGAATATCGAGTGATAGAAATCTATGATGTCGAACTGTACAAACGTACATTTATTTTGTTTTCTATACTTTTAAACTAAGTGATTGCTTCGGAAGTACTTGCCAACGTGTTTAATTCTAGGTCTTGTTTGATTTGTTTGTTTACTCTAGAAAGAATTATTTTACTAATTCTATCTATTTTTAGTATAGTTGGGTTTATCAAGCAAGTGCTAGGATTATTATTGAAGTCATATATGTGGTCTTTGGGCAAAATGTATGCTTCTCTAGGTTTCAATTGGCCAAATTTATCGCGAATTAAAAAAAATAAACTTTATTATTTCTTGGAAACTGGATCTGTGGGTATTTATTTTGTTTATATATATATATATATATATATATATATATAAACAAACAACGCAGAGCATGTCTAGTACCAGATGAGTGACTATTTGGGAATTCTAGGCGCTGTATGTGCTTTCCGCTTATCTGGGCACTGTTTCCAGTCGTTCTGAACCTTCATTTACCATTGGTATTCAACGATGTCGACTCAGAGGAAATGTGGTTGAGGATTGTCCAGCCCTTTCCACAAAAATTTCACGCGCAGTCACCTTTACCGAGGATATCCATAGTATGCCAAGGCTAAAGGATACTCACTGTAGATCGAGTGACATATATATATGTATATGTATATGTGTGTGTGTGTGTGCGTGTATGTGTACGAACTGCTTGGCCGTATCACGGATCTTAACTATGTTGAGTCAAACGGGTGCTTCAAGCTGAGTTTCGAAACACGGCCGATTTTATCGAAATCTCCGCACTTCTCACCCATACGGTATAGGCCTCGTTACAAAAAAAATAGAACTTGTACTGCGTATATATATATTTACGTTCGCATTATCGACTGTCAAGGATTTTTTTTTCTTTTATGAACTGATACATGCTTAGTGCCAGCTGTTTATATATTAAAAGAGAGAGATAGATAGAGAGAGAGAGAGAGAGAGCGAGTCGTATGTAGTACTTGTACATCAGATATATTTTACAAACCGTAAGCACTTATTCGACATGTGCATATAATTACATGTCTTAAAGACAGGTAAATAGAGTTTAACTTAAACGGTACCAAAGCCAGAGCTTAGTTGGTTTTATTTTTATAAGTAGACAGACACTCCGCATGCACCGCTAGTAACTAGGCACCAGAACAAGTTATTTAATGAGAAGCAGCTGACATAAACCACAGAAATCACTAAGCAGATTTTATTTTCTCATATATCTTGTCCATCAGACAAAAACAGCAAACAACAAATCGACAGAATTAAAGACTCTGTACTGATTAGTTCATTTTAGTTTGGAGATTTAATGAGTTTGCATATTTACATTTTCAGTTAAATATTCTGTTCACCCGTCAAAGTCATAAGATTATAATATTTTGACATTTCTCTTTACTGTAAAATCTCAAAAACAATACGACCATTCCTGGTTCACACACGTAATCGCTATATAAGATACGTAGATATATGGATTTTAGATTACAATTCTCATTTACTACACAAAGCTGTCAGAACTTAGGAATTGTTAAACTTGGCGAGGGGGGTAGGAAGGGAAGTAAGACTCTCTTTTGTGGACGACGTTAGACCGTTTTTCTGTAATAAAAAAACGAGTGCTCGGACTTAATATATAAACATGCTAGACTCGTCAAATCTCGCTGAACGAGAGGTTGTATCAAATATGCTACACGCGGTCTCCCGTTCGTAGTTAATGTTCGTGTTTTTTTTTTCAGACAGAATACAAGTGTATCTAAGTTACCGGTTGTTTTCCCTCGTTAATGGAAAAGATTGCTTGTAAGCAACGACGCCGTTTCGTTGGAAGGCTTAAGGTCTTTTCTCTCCGTTCTCAATCGTCTCTGAGATAATTTCAGAAAAAATTGTGTGGACAACGTTGGACCGTTTTTCTATAAAGAAAAAAGAAAAGACGAGTGCTTGAATTTGATGCGTTATATAGACACGCTAATATTGTCAAATCTCGTTGAACGGGAGGTGTGGTGTATAAAATATTCTATGTTACATGCAGTCTCTCTTTGATAGTTAATGTCAGATAGAAGACACGTGTTTCTATGTTACCAGCCTGTTAGCGTAACAAGAAAAGTGCTTGTAAGTAACGACGCCATTTTGTTGAAAGTCTTAACGTCGTTTCTTCCCCCTTACCCACTGGTAAGATAATTCTGAGATGACTGATTATCACAATATTATCTCACCGTTTATTTGACACTCATTAGCCCTTATCCTTGAGTGGCTCTTAGGCCTTGATAAACGGTGACACCTATCAGTAAGATAATTCCTACTAAACTTAAAGTTCATTCGTGTTCCTCTCTCCCATTGACCAGTTAACAAGAAATCGTCTAGTCTGGTGGAGTATCTATCTAAGTCCTGTTACTTGAGATAATATTACTTCGAGAAGGTACATACTACATCTTTCGCCAACTTCCGGTACAACGAGTAGACCAGGCTGTACTTACTATCACTGGTAAAAAAAATAGGTATTTAATAAATGGAGACTCCTTAGTAAAACAATCTTATTGTTATGTCTCAATTTCACTCTCTTTAACGACCCATGCGACAAAACATAGACCAAAACAATTACATTCGATGTCTAAAAATTCCTTGTTTTCGCGTTTTTCATTGGCCTACAATGTCTGCAGATTGTCAAAGGAACATTATCTAATTATTGACTTGCTCAATATATGTTCTAAAATTGGTGAAAGAATATATTTTATGGCTTTTTTTTTTTTTGTTCGGAAACATAAACCGATTATCTTTATGAAATAATGTTTTTCTTCAGATTTTCGTTTGGGTTTTGTGGTTAAAAATAAAATAATAAAATCTTGCGGTCTTAGACATGCGACTATAAATATGAGAAATAATCCGATTGTTTCTATTGTGTTGGGAGCTTATAGAATGGTTGGACGAAAGATCAAAAATATTATTTCAAGGAAGTGAAACATTCTTCCAAAACTATACTAAAATAAACGAGACCCGTTGTGTCACCTGTTAAACTCTTGTTAGATTGTTTGAATCGAAAAAAGTGAATTTGAAAATTAGATAAAATGTCAAGAAGTAATGAAAATGACTGAATTCATTAATACTCTTTCTTTTCCCTTGTCTGTGTGTATGTGTAAAACTGTCTCTACCAAGCTACTCTGTCAAATTTCTGGTTTTCAATTATGAAACTTGATATATAGGAGATTAAAACCTGTGGAAAAAACTCAGTTTGGTTTTAGTCGGTAGCTATAGCTGCTAAATCATTACAATTGAAAAATTGGAACTTATCAAGACAAATTCGACTTGTATTTGTCCTCTACGCATGCGAAAATGTACCTTTATGCGTTAACCTGCATTAATTGTTAAAATTTTGATATCCATTTTTTCTTAGCTTATATGGTAGCGAATACCACTGGAAAGCTAAATGTTTTTCTTTCGATTCTTGCTGATGACAAGCAAGACATATTTTTTAAAAACTTTTTAAATAACTATGATATATTAAGTACAATATTATTATCATTAGCCTTATAATAAATTCAATATTTAAATAAATTAAAATATCATATTTAAGCGCTATTACTGCCTGGCAACGCCCGGCACCCTGCTAATATATATATATATATATATATATATATATATATATATATATATATATATATATATATTCGATTTGTCTTTACATAAGCAGTAATTTGTTATTCTGGTCTTCTAGTATTTAGTAATATGGTCATGACTGCGTAGAAACAAATTACTGCTTATGTAAACACAAATTGAAAATGTAATTTTGTCTTCTTCCGTATTGACCACTCTTGTGTTAACATCTTTATATTTCACTGGTTACACTATCTTTGAAAAATAGCAACTTCAAATTATATATATATATATATACCCAAAACCTCTGGCATTCATGGAGGGGAGACAACAACTTTCTAATATGATTTCAAATGATCTGAAATAAACGCAAAGGGGATACTTGATTCCAAACTTCCATTATATATATATATATATATATATATATATATATATATATATATATATGTATATATATATTTACATTATCCTTTTGTATATTTTTATTAGATAAATATTAATGATAAATACTTATAATGTGTTATATTTCACATCTTTGGTTTTCATACATAAAGTAAATTCCACGGTGCATAAATATTGATACTGAATATATTCATATTCGTAACCTATTTCAAAGATGGTTTCTTTGGTTTTCATGCATGAAGTAAATTCCACAATGTATAATGATTATTTGATTCTGGAGATTTTTATAATCGTACTGTATATCCAAAAAAGGGAGATATAACACATGAGGAATAATTATCATTGATATGTATCTGTTATAAATATAAAAAAAATATTATAAATAAATGTAAAATAATATAAGTTTGAAGTCAAGTCTCCTCTGACTATTATTTCAAGTCATTTAATATCATATTAGCAAGTTTTTTTGTTTCCTCTCCATCAAAGCCAGATGTTTTGGGCGGGAATATAAGATATTTTGTAATTCATATGCAAATCTAGTAAAACAAATTACATGGTATTTTTACGACCTGCCCGAGCCTTGTATACAGACCCCAACCACCAATGTTAAAAATGGCTTTCGGAATAAACACCACCTTCTCCATGTTAAGAACGCATATCGATGTGGGGGTGTTTATTCCGAAAGCTGTTCTTAACATGGGGAGCTTGGGGTGTTTATAATACGTTCGAAAACGTCGTAAAAATGTACCTGAAACATTTTATGACTGTGAAATGGGATATATATATATTTTTCAAAAAAATTGAAAAACATAAGGAAAAATGGAGGTTCCTCTTAATGAGCAACATAAAAACAAAGTGTATACTTACTTTTAATAAATTAAGCGCAGGAATATTCGAAAACCCTCAGTTTGTAAAAGTCTAATGATAGCTGCTTATATCTAAAAGGTGAGAATTGCTAAAAATAGGCACTGGATGATAGAAGATTCCCTTAATATGCAAATTTAACAGTAAATTTACAAAGCGCACTACACAATTCAGGTCATTACCTTTTATTTCTAAATTTTCATTAGTAACCACTGTGATTTAGAACATATGACATTGCAAAAAAAAACGGTTATATATATATATATATATATATATATATATATGTATATGTATATATATATATATATATATATATATATATACTGTTAGTCAAATTGAATATTAAAATGTTCCTAACTTTTTGTTCTATGGGACAAAACTGCATATTTTAATATAATTTATAATATCTGTCCAAATCTGCCTACTTTTGTATTTATAGTGTCCTGGTAGGGCAGTTTCATTTTGCTGGGATTAATATTGCTTCGTGTTCTTTTGCTTAGTTTTCCCCCTATATATATATATATATATATATATATATATATATATATATATATATATATATAATGAACAATAAAGGCAATGGAAATGAAATGTTAAGCCAATACAAGCACGTAAAATTCAAACTAATATAAATATTAATATTTATATATTAACATATTAATCCACTCCAAATGAAAAAAGCTTCATACAAACAATAATAAGTAGAACTTGTTTTAAGGGAAAGAAAAGAAATTAAATTGTAAATTAAAATTAATAATTTACTTCATTGTTCTACAGAATGCCCAAAAACAATTTTCAAAGGATCCTATATTTGCTATTCAAAGAATCCTATATTCGCTATTCTTCTCATCAGAGAAAAGAACGAAATTAGCAGAGCTAAGAATTGATCAGAGCTAAGAATTGATCTTATTTACTACCCTTCTCTCTCTCTCTCTCTCTCTCTATATATATATATATATATATATATATATATATATATATATATATATATTAAGATGACATTTTTAAACGTTCGTTAATTTAAAAGTAACCGTTAAATATTTGGTGTTTATCTATTTCTGTGTTTAATCTGTTTTTCGTTTAACCCTTACGCTCATATGCCCACGCGCACACATAAAAATGTATTAATCTGAAGACGCGTGAGAATTTTATTAATGAAAATATAAGTAAATCATCAGCTGTTTACTATCTAGATGTGTTGAATTTTTTAAAATAGAACATCTGTAAATTCCCTTATTTTCTATTGGAAAAAAAAACTTATCAGGAAAACTATCTCAGAAGTGAATGCAGCAAACTTACTAAAGAAAAACATACACGTTATTTACTCCCTTGCCAGGAAGGTATTCATAAAGTCAGATGTGGTTTTGGAAAGTTAAAACACAATTAATCGCGCCTTTGTCTACGAAAATTCCTGAGCACTTATTTTAACATTTATCGACATGAACGCCACAGGAGATTAACAATGCACTGCCACAGAGAGATGATAAATCCTGGAAGAGGAAGCAAAACAATAAATCAGATTGGCAGTAACAAAGCTACTAACGAACTGATTTGTATCATAATTCTATGATATAGCTATATGTAAAGACGGGGTTTGCAAACATATTATCATTGAATACACACGGAGCAAATATTGGTAAAATAAAACGTATGAAATTGTCTGTGAAATGAAACTTTTAATCAGTAAATTCGACACGGCTAGAAGACCGCATGTGATAATAACCAATAAAAACGGAAAATATCTGCCAAATAGTATAGTTCATATTTTTCAAATAGAAAAATAGATCTGGCGTTCTGGCTAAGATCATAGTGTAGTATCTGTTCTGATGCTGTACTCGAGTAGATTTGTCCTTAATCAATGGCTACGGAGCCTTTCTATACTAAAAGAATTTGTTTATTTTTGCCTACTTCCAGAGTGCGCCGTTTTGGGGAGTTGATTTACCCGCCACATTAAAAACGACATTGTCTCACATATTGTCCTTGTGGCGAAACACTGAAATACCAAAATAGAAAAAAAAATCCAGACTTCGGACTAAGATCCAAGTGTAGAATCTGTTCTGGGGTTACGCTTAATTTGTTTTTAGTCAATGTAGCGGAATCACTTTATACTAAGGCATTTTTTTTTTGCAACTGCCACAGTGCCTCCTATTGGGGAGCTGGTTTTCCCTAACATTAACAACGAGTTTATGGTGCATTTTACTCTAGTCGGAAAGCAAATAAACAGCAAGAGTAGATTTCGCCGTCCCAGCAATCCCGGAGTTCAGACAAAGGATGAAGAAAATTTAAGCACATACATAGCGGTTGTTAAAATGCTATGGAGAGATTGGACAAGAATTACATCATTATACACCAATAATTGTCGGAAATTAGAACAGGTTCCAAATTCCTGGAAAATGAGAAATTGGAATCAATGTAAGGATTGCCAGCATACACTGCATGGCACCAATGAAAATAACCGCATTTTTAGGAGAATATCATCAGTTAGGTGTAATAATAGTAGAAACAGATACGTAAGAATATGATTTGTTTGGTAAATTTTCACGTAATGTTGAAAATTTGGTCGAGTAGAATTTTCACTCATGGTTACAATAAAATTACGTGCCTTGATTGTGACGTCACTAGCACAGTCAGCTTGAGCCATCACTCTTGGATAAGTGATTCCTTTCCTTCAACCCTACGGAGGAATGTATGTGTTTACGATGTGTACGCGTATACTCTTAAGAACTCATAAAACCCCCAAAAACTGTTTAAAGACCAACAAAATTTGTGGATCTTTCTCGATTTTTTTTTTTGCAAAAGAAATTGCTGAAGAAAAGAAATTATAGAAGAAAAGGAAGAAGAGGAACAACAACAACAATAAAATTCTAAAGACATATTTAAAGCCTAAATGCGTTTGTTTATTTTTCTGTTTTTTTAATAATTTTTTTGTAAAAGCAACTCTTGCGGACTACTACTACTACTACTACTAATAATAATAATAATAATAGTACTACTACTACTAGTAGTAGTAGTAGTAAAAAAGGTAAGAGAAAGAAAATAAAACCCAATGTAACGTCGTGAACTCAAATGCATTTGTTGATTTTTCTGCTTGTTTTTAAAACAAAGTTTGTTCAAGCAAATATTGAGTCATATAAATAGTAGCAAAGGTAGCGGAAGAACATTAAAAAGAAGCTGATGATATAGAAGAAGAAACTAAGACGAAAATCATGATGGGAAGAAAAAAAGAAGACACATCATTCCAAGAAAGTAAACGGACAACTTGACATCGACATCATTATTGAAACATGACGAGTGAATTGTGTAGACGAAGTGGACATACCTGTGGGAATTAAGAAGATTGCACCATCAGAGAACGAAACTCGAATCTTGGACTTCCAGTTTGTTGGCTCTTGTGAGCTGCCACATTGTTTGACCGTAGAGATAGTTATATATATATATATATATATATATATATATATATATATATATATATATATTGTATTTCGTAGCATCGGGTTATAAAACAATTTTTCTTTTTGTAAATCCATAAAGCTCTTTAAGTATACTTAGTAAATAAATACATGCACCACCTTGTCTCGATATTACAAATAACCATTAATTTTCTTTTTGCCTGATAATTCTTGTTGGACTAAGAGTTGAACACCGCACTGCAAGACTACATTGTGACTGAGTTCGAATCTTTAGGCTCGGAGTAATTATCAATGCCTACACTGATGAGTGTGTTAGTATAAACACAAGCGTCTGTAGTAAAAAAACAAAAACAGTATGCATATATATATACATGCATATATATATATATATATATATATATATATATATATATATATATATATCGGCGTATAAGATGTCCCTTAAAGTTTAAAAAAAAGTCATAGGCTAAATAAACATGGTTTCCTGGTGTAGCAGTCGGCTTATACAATCGATATATGACAAATTTATTAAAATTTACTCCAATTTTGTACCTCGATTCATCTGACGGTCGCCTTATACGCCGAAATATATGATATATATATATATACATATATATGTGTGTGTGTGTGTAATACCAGGAATTATATAACTGTATATTAAACCTGGCTTTGATATTCGATTTCATGGATCTGATCCGATCCACTGTAAGATTTAATATGGCACTAAAGTTATTTCTCTGTGACTGACCCGAGCTGCAAAACCCATAATTCGTCTGAATCGTGTTGTTACTGTTCTTGATTGTGTTGTTCTTGAAAAGCGCGACAAGATTACGTTATTGACCGATACATCTTGTGATAGAGCAAATTTATGGTTCAACCGTCGTTCAATTTATGAGAATTTGACAGATTCTCGTCTGCCTCTGTCAATTCAGATCAAATTATTTTTTCATTTTTTTTTGTATATATTTTTTATTTTTGTGTTTTTCTTTCCTTCTCGGTTTGCTGATTTGTCGCTCGTATTTTTAACATTGTTATTTCTATCGGAAGTGTTTTTCTTTTATTTTATAGTCATTTCCTCGAAGGATTACAAACGGCTCTGTCCGTGATTCGTCCGCCAGTTACTGTTGTTTTAGTATTACATGGTGTGTCCACACGGTACACGCGATATGCGCGGTACAAATGTACGACATGTCTCTTATACACTGTCAGGCCATTGTCAATTTTATGCAATTCATCTTATTTTGCATGCAGGCTTGCATCATTACTGCGGCCACCTGTAGGGAGGTATCTCCCTTATCATCTTTACTTCTCTAGAGAGAGAGAGAGAGAGAGAGAGAGAGAGAGAGAGAGAGAGAGAGAGAGAATAACTTTTGCAACCTGGCTATCCGTAATTGTTTTTTTTTCAATGTTTTTCTTTATTGTCTCCCCTTATTTCTTATCGTCGTTATTATTATTATTATTATTATTATTATTATTATTATTATTATTATTATTATTATTATTATTCCTTTGTTATTAGTTCCATTTTACTCTTTATGCTCTTTCTTTTTCCTCCTATTCATCCTCCGTCTTATGTTTTTTTTACACATTTCCTCGCCTAATGAATTTTTCCAATCGTTTTTGTCTGATTCCTTCACATGGGTTCTTGTTTTTAGCATCTTCGAAGAAAGGCTTCTTCTTCGCCTTCTTCATCGTCTTCTTCTTTATCGTCTTCTTCTTTTTCGTCTTCGTCTTCTTCTTCGTCTTCTTCTTCTTCTTCGTCTTCTTTTTCTTTTTCGTCTTCTTCTTCTTTTTTTCTTCTTCTTCTTCTTCTTTTTCGTCTTCTCCTTCTTCTTCTTTTTCGTCTTCTCCTTCTTCTTCTTTTTCGTCTTATTCTTCTTTCTCTTCTTCTTTTTCTTCTTCTTCTTCTTCTTCTTCGTATTCTTCTTCTTCTTCGTCTTCTTTTTCGTCTTCTTCTTCTTTTTCGTCTTCTTCTTTTTCGACTTCTTCTTCTTTTTCGTCTTCTTCTTCTTTTTCGTCTTCTTCTTCTTCGTCTTCTTCTTCTTTGTCTTCGTCTTTTTCGTCTTCTTCTTCTTCTTCTTTTTCGTCTTCTTTTTCGTCTTCTTCTTCTTTCTCTTCTTCTTTTTCGTCTTCTTTTTCGTCTTCTTCTTCGTCTTCTTCTTCGTCTTCTTCTTCTTTGTCTTATTCGTCTTCTTCGTCTTCTTCTTCTTTTTCGTCTTCTTCTTCTTCTTTTTCGTCTTCTTCTTCGTCTGCTTCTTTACCTGCATGCATACAGCGCCTAGGATTTCAAGTAGTCGCTGGTATTGGGAAATTTAATTACTGACAGAACGAGAGCACGCAACCTCCAGGATTAAAGTTTTTTTTTTCAAAATTCAGGTGCAAGTTCCCAAGTTTGGCAGAAAGGTTCTCGAGTTTGACAAGATAGAATTGAAAAAAAAAACTGCTGAGATTAGCACTCCAGATGGGAGCAATTTTCCGGATAATCTAAATAATACAAATTATCGATCGCATCTAAAAAAATCGAGACACAAAATTAAGTTCAATATTCAAAACATTTAGCTGATATTTCAAGGCTACAAACAACCAGGACCTCACTCTACGCTTTATTAACTATATAATTTCCCTTTTCATAAAATAATCTAATTATAATGACGTCATCATATGTGTTTAAATTGCTCATTTTTAAATCTCTATTGCCCTTGCAATTCCAAGTGATTAAAAAGAAAAAATACCAAGTGTAATTCAAGCATTATACAAAATTTTAGACATTAATATATCGCAGGTGCAGTGTTGAAAATCTGAATTAAATACTCATTTCTCGACAAATCCTCTCTACTCGGTTGAGCAGTCGCCCCCATTTTTTACAAGGGAGTAATAACAATGTATGAAGGCCACTCGAGGATAAAAGTTAATGAATGTAAGGTGGTAGTGTAGTAATCAATAATGGCGGACATTGGTAGAATTCATTACATAAGGGGACGGCTCAACAAGAACTTGTTTGCATTGGATATAAAGGCTACTATATTTAGACAGCCGGGAAGCAGACCAGCGGAACAATGTTCCACGTGCAGGCATATCTGATGAAAAAGGAATTCTTCATGAAATCTGCTTTAAGATAGAGAGTTTGGGAAATTGTTAATAGTGGTTGTAGATAGTCGAGTGTGTGTTTTTTTTTAAGTTTTGCAAATGAGGACTATATATTGGAACTTAGACAAGCACTTGCCATATAAATAACGATAGAGCTCAGGCAAACGTGGAACGCCTCTTCTGTGGAGAGAGGTTGCAGGGAAGAGAAAACGGCATTCCATAGTAGGTGTCGAAACCGGTATTGGACTCTATCAAGGCAGGATAAGCTGTATCGAGCAGCGCCTGTGCAGATACAGCAACCGTACTCTATTTTAGGACGTACTTGGCTCTTATGCAGATTAAGGGGAGCATAGGCAGTGAGACATCTACTGGAGGTATTTCATAGCCGATAAAATGAACGTTCTTTTCCAAACGATATAAAAAATCAAGGATTATATCTGTAGTTGTCAGTATATTCTTATGTACTAAGTTCTCTTGATGTAAACAGTAATGCGAATGCGAAGCAATTGACCCATCGAATAAATACAATCGCGTAGCGTATGGATACAATTTGGTCGACTAGTTTACAAGCAGACTTTAACCTCTTTACAAACAGTGTGATTTCGCGAGTTGTAATAAGCAGGTAGTCTGCGGCTCGTTCAACCAAATCATCAACCAGCTTGAAACTTGTCAAAAGAATGGAAGCGCCCTACATTTTGCTAAATATGTTATTGTCTGACTTTCCAGTTCGGTCTAAATGAAATAGTATTTTTGTACACGAAAATAACGCTGATTACTTGTTTTCCCGGCGGAATTATATTTCAGTTAACTGTTTCGAACATAGGGTAGGAAGCGTTGTCGAAATCCCTGTTTTATGGTTATATTAGATATCGACTCGCTTTTACTTCATCTGTGGTGTGGTCCATCGTTTTTGTATCCATAAGTAGTATGACTAGTTTATGTAGGATATATTTTTGGAGGACAATAGAATTTTAGAATAATGTTAAGAAGCGAATTGAATATGAATGTTGCTGTTTAAGCAAAAGAATATATATATATATATATATATATATATATATATATATATATTCTAGCAATTCTGCCCCGCTTTGCTCGGGCTCTATGTATTCTTCATAATTTTATGTACATATGTATATATTTAAAAGTGTGAATATGTACGGTAATGACTTTCTATATAATAGGATTCCTTAACTACCATAGAGACAAGTTGGTAGAGACCGCAGCCGTCAAATCTTTTTAAACTTTGCTCCCAATTTTGACCCTTTAACACTTATTGTTTTGGGTTTAAATAAAATGAAAAGGTTGGACCCATGTCCAAGTATCCTAGATCTAAAATTTCAAATGTTTAGACCCAAACTTAGCGGAAGAGTTTCGTAGAATCTGCAAAGGTCAAACCTGTAAACTTTGACCTCTTGCCATCTAAATTTCAGCTCAAAACCCGATTAAAAGCGCTTGCTGCATGTCTGAATACCTTTTATGTAAAATTTTAAATGTTTTGGCCATAATTGACTTAATAGTTTGCTGGAGATCGCTAATGTAAAATCTTTGGAACTTTGACCCCTTGAAAGCTAAATTTTCAGAAAAATAAACGATTAAAAAGCTTTCCCTTCGTCTGAATACACTTTATGTAAAATTTCAAATGTTTAGACCAAAAATTGGGTAAGTAATTTGGTAGAGACCGCAGAGGTCAATTTTTGAAAACTTTGACTCCCAATTATGACCTCTAACATTTGTTATTTAAGGCTCAAATAAATTAAAAAGCTAGATCCATGTCCAAGTAACCTGTATCTAAAATTTCAAGTATTTAGACATAAATTTGGCGGAGGATTTGGGTAGAGTTTTCAAAGGTTAAATCGTTGAACTTTGACCCCTTGCCAGGCAAATATTTGGCCGAAAACCGATTAAACAGATTTTTCCAAATCTCAATACCACTTATGTCAAATCTCGAGTATGTAGACCGAAAATCGACAGTGGTGGGGAAATGTACATAGGCAGACACACAGAGACATTTTCGCTGATATATATATATATATATATATATATATATATATATATGCATGTGTGTGTAAGAGAGAGACAGTGTGTGTGTGTGTGCGTGTGTATAAGGAAAATATTTGCACTTGGGAAACATTGTTTCGTATTTGAATTATATTGTAGAAATTAGAAATCCAAATAACGATATATGTTAATTCTTCAAAATAAATTGTTTATCTTAAAGAATGAACACAAACTTTCGGCTTGATGAAGATAATGACTTTATAAGCTTGTTTATTGGTTTGGATAAATAAACAAATTGTAAAACAGTCTTTTGTAGATATCCAGAAGCGAAGGAATATATATTTGTTTTCGGAGTTTAAAATAGTCTCAATAGAACCACATATTGTGTTTAGCCTTCTAATTTGTATAATATAATTCATATGTATATATATATATATATATATATATATATATATATATATATAAGGTGAAATTGTCTGTGTGTGTACATTTCTCTACCGAACTACTCTGTTAATTTTCAGTCTACAGAGTCGATATTTTATATAAATGGTGTTGAGATTTGGGAAAATATTTTCAATCAATTTTCAGCTAGAAATTTGGCTGACAAGGGGTCAAAGTTGAGGAATTTAACCTTTGAAAACTCTACCAAACTCCTCCGCCAATTTTGGGTCAAAACATTTGAAATTTTAGATCTAGATTACTTTAACATGGATAAATCGTTTTAATTTCATTTGAGCTCAAAGCAATAATTGTAAAGCGATCAAAATTGCGGTCAAATTTTACAAATAAATTTGACCTCTGCGGTCTCTACCAAATTACTTAGCCAATTTTTGGTTTAAACATTTGAAATTTTACATAAAGTGTATTCATATATCGGACAAGCTTTTTAATCGTTTTTTTTTGGGGGGGGGGGCCGAAAATTGTGCTTCGAAGAGGTCAAATGTCATTAGATTAGACTTTTACCGACTCTAGCAAACTATTCAGCCAATTTTAGGTCTAAACATTTCAAATTTTACATAAACATTATCCAGACATGTAACAAACTTTTTAACTCGTATTTAGACGAGAATTCGTCTGACAAGAGGTAAAAGTTGAAAGAATTGGCCTTTGCAGACCAAATTAAATTCCTTCGTCAATTTGAAATTTTAGATGTAGGTTACCTTGATATAAATCCAACTTATATATATATATATATATATATATATATATATATATAGTTATGAACAGTACGTAGGGCTCGAGCAAAGCCGGGCTGAACTGCTAGTCGTGAATAAACACGAATAATAAAATCCAAATCAGAGACATGGATGCCAGCCTTTACTGCTTCCCTTGAGCTGCTTTGACGGAAATGGGACTTGTCACCTCAAGAAAATAGGTTAATAATAGCGGTCAATAAGTGTGGGGGAATGAGATAGCAACTACGAACGGGTCAGGCTAAAGAGAAAGAGAGGGGCAGGGTAAGAGAAGAAGAGGGACTAATGCATTTATGTGCGAGGAACTTCTCAGAGCTTATTTTAGGGAAGGTAATGGAAGGTCAGTATAAAGAGTTCGAGCAGAGAAATAAGAAAAAAAAAAGAAACTTCGAATTTCATATAGATAATAATTCTAATAAAACCGAATGAAGTATAATATTTGTTGTTGGTTCCATCAATCTCGAGAGATCATTGAATTCAGCGTCCTGATTCAGTCGGGGGGTTGCAGCTTGTTGTGTGGCTGTGCAGACCGACGCGGGAGCTGCAGGACCTTCTACAGTTACGGGAGATGTAGCTTTTCTATCGCTCTGCATGGTCCGGGTTCGAAGCTGGATCTGTCATCTTCTTTCTACAGGCACGCTTTTACCGCCAACGTGTGGTTCTCCTCCTCTCGGATGTCTCAGCCACACGCCGGATGATGGTCCGCCAGCCCTCATGGTCTGAGGCAGCCATTTCAAGCTTCGAGGGATTGAAACTGCCAGCCCTCAGGTCACGTTGCAGACATCATTTAGCGAAGTGTCGGTTGGCTGGTAGACCTTGTGCCAGAGGGAAGTTCTCCAAACAAATTTCTTTATGGATCCGTGCATCATCCACCGGCTTACATGGCCCAGCCAGTGCAGACGTCTGGTTATTAAAATGGCATACATGCTGAGTATACCCGCTTTGGCTAGGTCGTCAATATTTGTGGCACGGTCCTAGCAGGTCAAGCCAAGCAATCTGTGGGTGCAGCGAAAATGGAGATCATTTAGCCTAAGTTTTTTGTAGAGGTAGAGGGTTCATGCTTCACTATCGTATAGGAGAGTGCTCAGCACAACTGCATGATAGACTCTCATCTTGATGTTAACAGTCAGAAGTATTATAAAATTGGTAATAATGAAAATAAGTACAAGTTAACGTTAATAAAGGTTAGGGTTAAGGTTAGAAAAATATAATGGTGAAAATGGCCCTCAAAATCTACCAAATCCCCAACAACAGTAACCAGAATGCACCAAAAACATATACGTATATCGGATATACCGCCATTTTAATTAAGTTGAGAATTTCAAACCACATGTCATTATTTAACAATATGGATGCTGATGTGAAACGGAACATTTTTAACGACTTTACTAAAAAAAACATTAAATCTAAGAACAATCCTTTCTCAATTAAATAGATTTTTATCAGTAAATCCAATTCCTTAATCCCAGGATCCTAACTCTGTCGCCTGTTCTTATATGAGTAAGTTGGAAAAATAACTTCCCCACAAAATATTACTTTAGTTAATACTAGAAGCGAATTGACATTCCAATGAAAACATAAAACGAAATCTATATATATATAAATTCGTATTCCTCTCTGTTTGTTTGTTTGTTCACAATTTGATTAATATATACAAAACGTGTCTTACTCTAATCTTTCATTTATTTATGTACATAGTATGATACTTGGAAAAATATACAATTAAGAGATCACCTTATTTTCATATGACATTAAGAAAAATTGATTTTACTAAATAGCGGTATCTTAGTTAATGCTTTTAGCGAGAGAATTATTTTAATATTCTATTTAAAATTGTTATTTCATAAATTTTAAACAGCAATTACATTGATAATATATTTAATCTAATTTAATTTGGAATTAATATTTCCAACACCGTCCTTTTTCTAAACCTTTTTTTAGAGTTATTTGCCCGTAGATGCTATCGATAAAAAGCAAAACAAAAAAAAAAACGTTTATCAAATATCATTTGGTAATTTCATTATGTTTCTAGCTGGAAAATAATTCTGTGTAGATAGAAAAATGTTTGGCGTTGTTTTTTTTTTTATATAAAAGCACTTACGAAAAAAACGGAAAATATTTAATTTGTTTGTTTTATGTTATTCCTTACGGGAATACAAAACTCGATAAATTCAGCGTCGTTTAATACCTAAAAAAAATTAAATTATCCCCTCTCTAACTTTCACAATTTACATTTTTCCCCGTTTATTTAATCGATTACAAACTTCATTTTCTAATTAAAAAGGTAACTTTATACGACGTGACCCAGCGGCGTTTAACCCATGAAAAATGAAGATGTACTTTTTTTCAGTCTAATACATTTAAACAGCCATTATACATATTATTAGTTTGCAGAAGTGCAAATAAATGCAAAAAATGAGAAATTTTGAAAAGAAAACTACATTTTAGAGTTGGGGATCACTTTTCTATATAAATTTAACGTGAAATGAGCACTCACTATTTGGCCACCAAGCGTTCAACAAGACATGTAACCTCGAGCATTTTTTTTAAAGTTTAGCGATTGAGGGGGAGGGAAAAAACTGGGGAAGAATTACATTGGAAAAATAAAATAACGACAAATGTAATTATTTTTTATGAGACCATTCTCTACTTTCACCTAACAATTTAATAAACAAAGCACAAAATATGAAAAATTCATTTTCTGTAGGAGGGGGGATGGAGATTACATTAGAAACATAAAGCAACAAATTAAAAGAAAATCGAAATCCCCCCCAAAATGTGAAATTTCTTTTATTTACAAAAAAAAAACAGTAAAAAAGTGCCCTTAGAAAAAATAAAGGTAAATGTGTAGTTTAGCGGCGTAAATTATTTGACAGACAAAAAAAATTATAAAAACTATTTATTTTTATATAAAATATTATTAGACCCAAAAGCTTAAATAAAACAAAAAAAAATCATTTTTATGTTTTTTTTAATATTTGTTTTAGACTAAATGAGCACGCCTTACACGTTTAAAATTTGGCCATTTTAGGTTTAGCAGATTGGCTTTTTTTAAGGCCAAATTTGGTCTTTTTACACTCTTTCATTCCAAAAAAAAAACAATGGCGGCCAAAACATAGATCATGAAAGAGCTTAAAAAAGCTAATCTGCCAAACCTTAGAAAGGCCAAATTTTAAAACAGTATAGCGGCCTCGAATAATAAATATAAATGTTTTAAAAAAAATGATAAAAATGACATTTTTTTCTGGTTTTATTTCAGCCTTTGAGTCTAACAATGTGTTTTATATAAAAATAAATAGTTTTTATATTTTTTGTCTGGCAAATAATTTACGCCGCTAAACTGCACATTTACCAAAATAAAAAATAAATGCACGCATTACTGTTTATAAACATTATTTTTTTTAGGTTCACAAAATCATGAGTTTTCTTAGAACAGTGATCCCTTCTGTCGAAATATCTGGTGGAGAGGGTAGCAGATACTTCTTTTTGGAGGCGATTACATTTAGATGTTTTTATCCGTTCTTTTATTTTTTAAATTGTTGTGGGGGTATCCACGTTTATGAAAATGATTAGTATAGCAGGCGTGTTTCAAACGGAATTTCATGTCAATCCATGCTAGTACAAATATAACTTTAAAATTACTTAAATTCCTTTGTATCTTGTCTATAGTCCATATACCTTACTTATCTCACCTTTATCTTATTTTAGCTTGAATAGTGCACTGGCTCTTAATTTGCGTTTATGTTTCTATTGCTTACTTCCAGAAACATGATTAACAGTTTCCTTATTTATCAATGAGACTGTATCATACTAATTCATTTACTCTCTATAATTATATTTCAAATGAATATATTATTATTAGTGTTTGTTGTTGTTTTTATTATTATTGTTGTTGTTATTATTACTATTATTATTGTTATTATTATTATTATTTTTATTGTTATTTATATTATTATTATTATTGTTATTATTAGTGTTGTTATAATTATTATTATTGTTGATGTTGTTTTATTATTATTATTATTGTTGTTGTTATTATTGTTATTATTGTTATTAGTATTGTTATTATTATTGTTATTATTGTTGTTGTTATTATTATAATTGTTATCATTATTATTGTAATTATTATTGTTATTATTGTTGTTATTATTATTATTGTTGTTGTTATTATTATTGTCGTTGTTGTTATTATTATTATAGTTGTTATTATTATTGTTTTGTTGTTATTATTATTATTGTTGTTGTTATTATTATTATTGTTGTTATTATTATTGTTGCTGTTATTATTATTGTTGTTGTTATTATTATTCTTGTTATTATTATTGTTATTGTTAATATTATTATTAATAATATTATTATTAATATTATTATTATTTTATAATCATAACCAATTACTGAAGACCTGATAATATATCCTTAATTATTAACCCATTATACATTATTATTGTCGTTGTTGTTATTATTATTATAGTTGTTATTATTATTGTTTTGTTGTTATTATTATTGTTGTTGTTATTATTATTGTTATTGTTGTTATTATTATTGTTGTTATTATTATTATTGTTATTGTTAATATTATTATTAATAATATTATTATTAATATTATTATTATTATTTTATAATCATAACCAATTACTAAAGACCTGATAATATATCCTTAATTATTAACCCATTATACATTATTATTGTCGTTGTTGTTATTATTATTATAGTTGTTATTATTATGTTTTTGTTGTTATTATTATTATTGTTGTTGTTATTATTATTGTTATTGTTGTTATTATTATTGTTGTTATTATTATTGTTATTGTTAATATTATTATTAATAATATTATTATTAATATTATTATTATTATTTTATAATCATAACCAATTACTGAAGACCTGATAATATATCCTTAATTATTAACCCATTATACATTAACTATATAGATGTTTTTAAATCTATAACTTGATACTTATTGCTGCCACTATATAAGTTATCATAATTAACAAGTTTTCGCCAATGCCTATTCAGACTATTTGAAACTTCGAAAAAAATACATGCTACCTTCGCTTCTGGATATCTACAAAAGATTATTTTACACTTTGGAATCATACATTCAGATTTGTACGTTTTTTTTTGTTTTGTTTTTTGCTCCTTTTTCTCATCTTTCTTTATTCATCTTGACACCATTTTACAAACATTATTATCATACAATGTTGTTTCATAAAATGTTAAAACTAGCAAATTTATATCTCTGCTATTTATATAATTTTCTAACTTATTTCTTTCTATTAATCGTGCTTATTTATTTTAGGTAATCTGTCGAAAAATGAATTTGACAGCCTCTATTTATGCTTCCTATATATATATATATATATATATATATATATATATATATATATATATATATATACTAGCATTTTAGCCCAGCGTTGCCCGAGTGTTTGGAGGTGTATGCTGAGCAAAAAATAAAATAAAAAATAAAAAACAGTAATTTTTTTTTTAACTTTGACCCCAATCATGACCCATAACTTTTATTGTTTTGGGCTCAAATCAAGTTATTTAGTTAGATTCATGTCCAAGGAACCTATATCTAAAATATCAAGTGTGTAGACCTAAAATTATCGGAGGAGTTTTGTAGAGTTCTCAAAGGTCAAATCGTTGAACTTTGACCCCTTAATTGCCAAATTTCTGGCCAAAAACCGATCACAAAGATTTTCCCAAACCCCAGTACCCTATATATCAAATTTAGAGTCTGTAGACTAAAAATAGATAGTTATTGCGTAGGGAAATGTGCACAGACACGTTCACTTATATATATATATACATGGCAAATGTGTATTTCAGCGGCGTAAATTATTTGACAGACAAACATTTATAAAAATTATTTATTTTTATATAAAACACACACACATACACACGGACACTTTCACTTTTATAGATATACTAGCATTTCAGCCCGGCGTTGCCAAGGTATTTAGATGGTGTATGTTGAGCAACAAAAAAAATAATAATCGGTCAATTTTTTTTTAACTTTGACCCTTATTATGACTCCTTTAATTTTATTGTTTTGGGCTCAAATCAAGTTATTAAGTTAGCTCCTTATCCAAGGAACGTATATTTAAAATTTCAAGTGCGTAGATGTGGATGTTCAGCAAAAAAAATAAAAAGTGGTAGTAGGAACTCGTACCGCAAAGGAGGAAAAGAACGGGGTTAAACCTAATGTTTATGCTTTTACGACCACCGCCAAACCGGAAGCGACATGTTTGAAAATTAAGGTTAGACAATCTAAATGAGAGGATAACTTTAAAAAATATCGGCGAAAAAAGTGACCCCCCTGTAGAAAAGTGCCTAGTTGAAGGGGAAGATATTAATGTTTTTAGCCAATTTTTTCAATATTTGTCATATAAAAGGTCGAACTTTAAAACGATACTGATCTTGGTAAAATCCGAAATTGAAAGTTTAAAGCAGACATGCAAACAGACATACATACATACATTTCTATATTGGTAACTAAAAATTTTCGACCCAAACTGATGAAAAAGCTTGCACTATCTCTGAATATCCTTTATGTAAAATTTCAAATATTTAGACCAGAAATTGTCTGAGTAATTTGGAAGAGACCGCAGAGGTCAATTATTTTAACTTTGACCCCTATTATAACCCCTTAAAATTGATTGTTTTGGGCTCAAATCAAGTTATTTAGTTAGATTCATGTCCAAGGAACATATATCTAAATTTTCAAGTGCGTAGACCCAAAACTGTCGGAGGAGTTTGGTAGAGTTCTCAAAGGCCAAATCGTTGGATTTTGACCCCTTAATCGACAAATTTCTGGCCAAACCCGATCACATCGATTTTCCCAAATCTCAGTACCCTGTATGTCAAATTTCGAGTCTGTAGACTAAAAATTGACAGTTATTGCGTAAGGAAATGTACACAGACACACACACACACAGACATACACATAGACACGTTCACGTTCATATATATACTAGCATTTCGGCCCGGCGTTGCCCGGGTGCTTGGAGGTGTATGCTTAGTAAAAAAGAACAAAAGCAAACGGCCAATTTCTTTAAACTTTGTCCCCTATTATTCTCAAAGGTCAAATCGTTGAACTTTGACTCCTTAACATGTAGAATATCTGCATGAATATACGTAAACGTAATAGTTAACTACAGGTGATCATCCAATAGGAAAACCAAAAAAAAGACTAATAGGGAATTATTTAAAATGAATGTTTTAAAGAATATGCAAATTAGCTAGATCTTTTGCAGATTAATTCAATTCCATTACCCATATATAAGAAAATTGTATTTTCTTTTTAAATAAATAGAAAAGAGGGTTTTTAATATGAATATCAATATACACAAAAGAAAAACAAATTTATAGTATATATATATATATATATATATAATATGCAAGATTATAAAAATGGAAATAAATGAAACATTAAGAGAACAGAACGGTGACCAAAGAGAGAGGGGGGGAGTTTGGTTCAAAGTCAAAATATTTATAATGTGAAAATACATGTGTAAGTAATTACGTATTTCTGTATTTGAAAGTGTGGCATTCGGTATGTAAGTGCTTTGGTTCACCCTTTTCTTGTAAGTATTTGTATAGCTGTGAGTAGCAATTTATTTCTATTTGTTTGACTGTTGCTAGTGTGCGCGAATGTGTCTGTGGGATGAAACATGCTGGTATGTGAGTTATTGAGTCGTTTCTGCTTCATCCGATTAAAGGTTTGACAGATGTGTTGAGCAGATGTTCTGATACCCCACTGTACTTTTTTCCGGATTGAGCATTTCATGTATCTCCAGAGTTTAACTGTTCGTTTTATACGACTTTCTAACTTACATGTTTCACATATATGAGTTTGGATTATTCCTTGGTTAAAAATACTTTGAGTTAACACGTCATGTCAAAACTTGCAAGCTTTAGTAAGCGACACAAAAGGGGAAACATATAGTAAGCATTTTAAGCCATTTGTGTTTTAGTATTCGTAGAAATCAATTTGCGTTTTAGCCGCCGCACATCTTTTCTAAATTGCATACGAACCTAACTACTAACCCCAGTTGAACTATTTCGTAATTATGCCAGGTGCCCTACGTTTTATTTTTACTTGTTGTGTATAGAAATAGGGAGAACGTCAAAAGCTCATGCTGAATATATGAAAAGGAAATACGAAAACTATTTACCAAAGAATTAAATTTAGAAAAAAAAAAGATAAATTAATTAGAGTTGTGGACACGGAAGTCTTAATAATATATGCGGCGAATTAAATATTAAAATGCAATCGATTATAGGCAGTCCACCCAAAGCTATAATGAAATTTTCTAGCCAAGATAATCCATTAGTATAAATTGCCTGCAGACGGCAATCGATTAGCACTTA
Organism: Euprymna scolopes; assembly: GCF_053919585.1. Classification (NCBI taxonomy): domain Eukaryota; kingdom Metazoa; phylum Mollusca; class Cephalopoda; order Sepiida; family Sepiolidae; genus Euprymna; species Euprymna scolopes. The sequence continues at coordinate 79,578,231 of NC_136511.1, read as the reverse complement.
GACAAACAGGAAAAGATAACATTTGAGATCAAAACATTTGTGGAAAGTTTTCAGGCACATTTTAAAGAAAATTTGGAAAAAATGGAAAACTGTTAAAAGTATTAATAATAATAACTTGACTTTACTTTTTCTATAAAAATCGACCAAGACATGGCATGAAACCATTTTATGTAAGAATCTAAAAAAAAAGTCTACTTCAAAATCCAAACTATTCAACGATAATTGTCGGATCAGTTTCAACACATTAATTATATTCCTTCCCTCATTGTCAGATGCATCACGAATAGAATGGTAAAATAAACAAAAAAATCTAATATGAATTCAACAGAGAACTTGAAAACAAAATCCAACCTCTGCATTATTTGCATTTTTAAGACAACTATTCTCATCTTTAATATTATTTTCACAACGCTTCCGTCGATTTAACCTTCTACGTTCTTCGGGTGCATCTTATCGAACTCGGTAATCTTTCTGTTGAACTCGGAAATCTTTTATTGAGATTGTCGGACTGACTTCCTCATCTTGGTTGCTATAGTCACAACGTTTCGGCCGTTTTGCCCTCCGGCCTTCATCAGGTGTTTTGTATCGAACTGGGAAACCGTTTGTAAGGAGTCTCGAACTCAACACTTTATTATTATTACGGGGGTACCGTGTTCGGACTTCAGCTAGGCTCTGGGACATAGTTGCTGATTCTCTGTTTTTGAATGTTACTTTTCACTGCCTTCGTTCAGGATTGAACTCAGCACCTTTGGGTAGCTGTAAACTTTGATACAACGTCTAGGACCACTCGACCATATGTCACTAGGACTAATTATTGCGTGTAGTATCGCCAGCACTGGGGATTGTGCATTTAACCTCAAGTGCGAGCAACATAAAAAATAACAAACAGCGTCAGAAGCAATCCAAATTTGGTGAAGATTCATAGGAGGCTATTTAAAGACGTGATTGCAAATCATCGGAGCAGATGTCGAATCTAGCTCGTTTTATGGTCTACGGTGTTCACCGCCGCACCCTGGACTAGCTGCCCATCACTACCTTGGCCGCTACGGACCGTCGTGTGTAATGTGTGTCTATCTAGAACTGTGTTTATACGGAAGAAGCCAGCTGACTGTCATCTTAAGTACAAATATCTTTTTTGTTTCTGTATATATATATTTTCAAGAATATTTATGAATTAACTCATAATTTCAACTGCCCTCAGCTTTTTCCATAGAACTTTTGATGACATCGTGTAAAAAACTTATTTAACACTTGCGAAGTCTTTACACACAATGTTGACCTCTTATATATTATTCTAATAAATATAAGTTAATAAGCATTTTCCTGAGTTGGTGGGTGTATTTTAATTAAAAGAACTACATGCTTTAATATAGCTTTCGAATAGAGATACGTCTGGAGATGAAATACATTTTTAATTGTTCTAATTTGGCGGCAATTTATAATTAATTTCACAAGTAACCAATTTCATTCTTATATATATATATATATATATATATATATATATATATATATATATATATATATAAATATATATAACT